>NC_057813.1:3370493-3440387 GCF_018294505.1 Triticum aestivum
ACCCGAGCACCACCGCCCCAACGCCCCCTTCCCGAGCCGAGCGTCGCCTCCCTCGCCGTCCCCCCTCCGCCCGCGCCCGCGCCCTCGACGTCCTCCCGCCCAAGCCTCGAGGGCACCCGCGTGGAACGGATCGGGCGAGACACAGAGACAGGCGAGTGGAGGAGCCCATCGTGTGTCATGAGAGCTTCAATGCCCAGCCGCTGCCGGAGCTTCAACGTCGGCGTCTTCCTCCATTCCTCCATCCCCTCCCCAGGTGATTCCTCCCTTCTCCTCCACCCCCTCCCCTGCAAACCCTAGGGCCATGGCAGCAGGCTTCTTGCTCCTCAGTTCTACACGCATGGCTAGTTTAGATTGTTCTGGTGTTCACCCGTGTGTTCTAGTTTAGATTGTTCTGCTGTTCCTGGTTTAGGGTCTCAATTGAATCAAAGTTAGACCTAATTGGGGTGTTACAGTTGGTCGATCTTAATGTAAGTGAAATCATATCAGCTACTCTGAGTTTGTGATGAATCATTTTAAGAGTAGTTATATCTGACATGCTGTGTGGCTGTGCTTGGTGAATTTGAGATGCCTTTTCTTGCCAAAAAAAGAAGATACAATTGATGTGGGCCTTGACCATTTGCACTGCAATTTAGGAAGGAACTTGTTACATGTACATGTCTGCAGCTTCAATAATTATAAGTACCTTGTACCAAAATCATAAGCACACTAGCCATATAATCCTTCAGAATTGTCTACAACAAGTAACAGAAAGAGCCAAGAGAGAGAACCTTATACACTGTTTCTGTTGATCTATTTATAAATCCATTATACACTGGTTTATGAATCCATTGTAAGTTGTTGGAACACACTATTGACATGGTGGAAATAGTAATAGTCGCTTGATCTGTTTCATCCCTGTATATATCATGCTCACTGAACATATTATAGTGAAAATTTAGTTTGATGCCATCAAATTCACTGAGTAATACTCTTGGCATTCTTGGAGATCTGCTAGTTTTTGGAAGTTTTTCTTGCTACAGTTAACTGAAAATGTTCAGTGTTCCAACCAGGTCAATTTGTTGTCAATTGCTCTGTAATACTCAACTAGGTTTATGCAAAATGAAGATCAACCATGTTTATGTAATAGATTATCTGCAGTAGATCAAACTGCAGTAGATTACTCAATATTCTTGCCATTTGTTGATAGGTTATAAATATTGACCATAAATAAGAATGAATATTGACCATTTGTTGTTGCTAGCACATGTTAAAGTGTACCTGATGATGCTTCTGTAGAAAATTGAATCTTCCTCCTCAGGCATGTGTTGTGTGACCTGAAAAAATATAAATGTGTTGTGTTCCATGTGTTGGTAATTCAGTAAAGTCAAACAAGCACTAGATTTAGGCATGTTGCTTGCTGAAATTGTAGCAGCAACAACAACTATGGTTGAATGATGAACATGTTATAGTGTTCAGATTAGTTCAGCAACAACAACTATTTTCAGTTTGTCTTATGGGTCATCTAAAAAAATGTTTTATTGGATCATTCTTGCTGACAACTCCTTGTGGTCAAACTCCTTGCTGACAACTGTTGTACTTGTGAGATTCTTGTCCTTGAATCAAACTCCTTGCTGACAAGCACTTATTTGTTGTGCTTGTTGTCCAGCTTACTTTCATGCATATAGAGTGGTTATTTTCATGTAAATAATGTGAAGCCGCGACAGGCCGGCAGCGGGTTTTGCAGGCTGTGGGATGTGGAGTTGGTGATCAAGGAGGGCCACATGTACTTGTATCGTGGGTGGGAGAAGTTCTACCGTGCCTATGACCTACGGCTGGGGTACTTCCTTCTCTTCAGTTACGACGACGCCACCACCATGCTCACCGTAAAGGTGTTCAACGCGACTATGTGTCACATGTGCTATGCTGACGATGATGATGCTAGTACGTTCTGCCTCCTCTTATTCCTATACATTTGGCTTTGTCTCACATCGATTGTTAATGGTCATTGTTGCATTTGGACAGGCAATGGGAGCAGCAGTAGCGACACTGGCTACAGCCAAAGCAACAACGATTATGGCTGTAGCAAAAGCAATAGCAATTCTGGCTTTAGCGAAAGCAGCAGCGATTCTGGCAGCAACGATTCTGACAACAAGAAGGATGATCGGGACTGGAGTGGGGGAGAAGAGGAGCAGAGTGGGGATGAGGAGCTGCAGGATGACGATGGGTATCAGGCTGAGGATGACCTAGCACTGGTGGTGGCTGACCAAGGGCAAGAGATGGTGGTGGCTGACCATGGGCAAGAGATGGTGGTGGCTGACCATGGGCAAGAGATGGTGGTGGATGAGGATGACCAAGCAATGGTCGTGCCTGTCCTGCCTGAAGGTGGCCTCGCGATGGTGGTGGTGCCTGACAATGACCACACACCGGTGGTGGCGCCGGCGATCCCACAGCTGGGCGACATGACCACGCCAATTGTGGTAGAAGACTACATCCCGCTGCCTCCACCGCCTCGCCGCTCTTGGCGCATCAGGCTGAGGAAGGAGAAGGAGAAGAACAATGAGAACTGAACTATGTCAGGTATGTCAGATCTCCAAAATGATATTTATATACTTAGTTACCTATGTTATCTCTAATATGCTTAGTTTCCTATAGATTAGCTTCATTTTACCTAAGTTGGCTCTAATATGCTAACTTAGAGCTTATATGCTTAGTTTCCTATAGGTTAGCTTCAAAATAACTTATGTTAGCAGAAAATGATCAAGTTTACATAATAAGCTTATAGTCTTCTTCTTATTCTTCTTCTTTTCCAAAATGACATAGGTTAGCTTCATTTTACCTAAGTTGGCTCTAATATGCTAACTTAGAGAGCTTATATGCTTAGTTTCCTATAGGTTAGCTCCAAAATAACTTATGTTAGCACAAAATGATCAAGTTTACATAATAAGCTTATAGTCTTCTTCTTATTCTTCTTATTCTTCTTCTTCTTCTTCTTCTTCTAGTATTCTTCTAGTCTTCTTCTTCTTCTTCTCTTCTTCTTCTTCTTCTAACTTCTTGTTTATCATTTTGCAGATTTGATTTAATTCACGGAAGCTTGCATGGATGGAGTGCTTCTTTTCCATTTGTGTTTTTATTTTGTATCAATGTGAAACTTTTGTGAATTGATGGATAACGATGTTGGATGAACAATCTGAAACTTTTATAATATGTAACGATGGAACTATGTGTTGGCTATGTATGTATATATGATGAAACTTGTGTGTTGGATATGATTGTTATATGGATGCTTGTTGTATATATATGTGTTGGATATCTCATATGTGAAATAGTGACCTGAGATTAAGAAAAAACAAAAAAAATAAAAAAATTGTTACTAATGGCGCACTACCATGTGGTGCGCCATTAGTATAGCAGATACTAGTGGCACACTTTGGTAAATACTAATGGCGCACCACCATATACTAATGGCGCATCGGTGGTGCGCCATTAGAATTTAATTCTAATGGCGTGATGCTAGTGGCGCACCAGTAGTGCGCCATTAGAAGGCAAAACTGGTGCGCCACTAGCATGACTTTTCCTAGTAGTGAATTGGGAGCCGTTATTTTCGTCAAACTCCATGTTACACGTCTCCTCAATGAGTCTGGTGGACTTGTTGAGAACAGGGTAAGCATGTGAGTTTGTAGCATAACCAACAAATATGCCCTCATAAGCTCTAGCCTCAAATTTAGACAAACGAACGCCTTTCTTGAGAATGAAACACTTACACCCGAACACCCGGAAGTACTTGAGATTGGGCTTGTTGTCGGTGAGTATCTCATAAGGAGTCTTGTTCAAGCCTTTGCGGAGATAGAGCCGATTGGATGCATGACATGCAGTGTTGATGGCTTCGGCCCAAAAGTTGTATGGAGACTTAAACTCCGCCATCATGGTCCTTGCCGCATCCATCAACGTCCGGTTCTTCCTCTCTGCAACACCATTTTGTTGAGGGGTATATGGAGCAGCATATTGATACTTGATCCCCTCATCACTAAGAAACTCATCCAAGGTGTAGTTCTTGAACTCGGTGCCGTTGTCACTTCTTATTGTCAAGATCTTTGCATTATGTTGACGTTGAGCTTCATTTGCAAAGTCGATGACGGTTTGTTGAGTCTCACTCTTCCTCTTGAAGAAGTATACCCAAGTGTATCTTGAATAATCATCCACAATCACCAAGCAATACTTTCTACCTCCAAGACTACCAAAAGATGGAGGCCCAAAGAGATCCATGTGAAGGAGCTCCAAGGGTCTCTTCGAGTAGATGATGGTCGTGGGAGGGTGAACCTTCTCATGGAGCTTACTTTCAATACAAGCACTGCAAGCACGATCTTTGGCAAAACTAACATTTGTTAGTCCACGGACATGGCCCCCCTTGAGAAGACTTTGCAAACATCTCATATTGACGTGGGCTAAACAGCGATGTCAAAGCCATCCCACGTCAACTTTAGCCATTAGGCATGTCACGGTCTTAGTGGGTCGCTCCGAAAAGTTAATCACATAGAGACCATTCTCGACATGCCCAACAAAGGCTACTTTAAGAGTCTTGCTCCACAAGAGGGCCACGGTATCAATGTCAAAGAAAGTAGCAAAACCCATGAGTGCAAGTTGACGAACGGAAAGCAAATTGTATGCAAGGGACTCAACAAGCATGACTTTCTCGATCGTTAGATCATGAGAAATGACCACCTTGCCAAGACCCAATACCTTAGAATGTGAGGCATCACCCCACTCAACATTGGTGGGCATAGATGGAATCTTTTGCATGTCCACCACCAAGTCCTTGCTCCCGGTCATATGATTTGTTGCTCCACTATCGAGCAACCATGATCCCCCACCGGAAGCAAACACCTACAAGAGATCAATGCTTGGTTTTAGGTACCCATTTAGTAATGGGTCCTTTGATGTTAGTAACAAGGGTATTAGGAACCCAAATAGACCACTCAATGTACTCATAAGGAGAACCAACAAATTTAGCATAAACATGTCCATCACTAGCACGACACTACACATATGATGGGTTAAATTCGCCGGCCTTGTTGGAGGAGGGGGATGTGGTGTTGCCCTTTTTGACATCAACACCCTTCACATTGTTCTTCGTCTCCTTAGGAGCACCCTGTCCCTCTTTCATAAAGGTTTGCTTGAGAGGGGGAGGTCGTTTGGTCTTGTCGTTCTTCTTCTTGTTCTTGGACTTGGGTGTGAATCCAATTCCTTCCTTGGCCACAACTTCCTTTTGATTGCTCAAAAGGTCGTTGAGGTTCTTCTCACCTTGAATGCATGTCACAAGGCCTTTCTCAAGTCGATCCTTCAATTTGGCATTCTCCTCCACAAGATGCACATGCTCACAACATGGGTTAGTAGCATATGCATTATCAATTAATACCATATGAGGAAAGGTGGCATTTTCCTTGGTTAGCTTAACTTGGAGCTGAGCATGAGACTCCTTGAGGTTAGCACGAGCACCCTTCAAGACTTTGTGGGTCTTGTCAAGCACATCAAATGTCAGGACCCCGACTCGATGCCACATAGGTCTAGCATGTAACACCTCATATTACTTTGCGGCCTCACGCACGGTATTCCCACGGGTGTCGCCTTACCTTTGCCCGGGACCGTTTGCGCCTTTTGGCACACGTATATGATAGTGTCGCTAGCACCCACATGATAAGGAGCCCGGGCTGACATGGCTAGTCGTAAACCGAAAGTGGCACAGACTTACAGGAACAGGCATCCATGACCCAGCAACGAACGTGTCGGTCATCAGCAAGTGGGTCCGGGCTGTAGCACTGGGCTAGCAGGACTCCGGTAAACCGGGCTGTAGCGGGCTAACAGGACTCCGGTACTCAATGCGTGACATTTCCCCGAAGGGACAGACACATGAACGAAGAAGGACACATGCCGGCCATCCTAAGTGTTCCAGAGCAGTAGCAAGCTACCATGGCTCAGTGGTAACACTAGGAGACATTTCCCGGTAAGAGAGGCTACTAAGGATAAACAACTAGATAGTCAGATCCCACACATACCAAGCATTTCAATCATACACACAATATGCTCGATATGTGCAAATACAACAAGGCATCACAACATGACTCTATGACACAAGTACTTTATTTAAGGCTCAGAGAGCCATACATAACATACACAAAGGTACGGGTCACACGACCCAGAATTCAAGTCATGCAGTCATACAAACCAGCAGCGGAAGTAACTTGTCTGAGTACAGACAACTAGTAAAATAAAAGAGGCTTGGAAAGCCTAGCTATACTACGTGGTCCTTCACAAGCTCAGGATCACCACCTGGGCCTTAGCCTACTCATTGATGTCAACGTCTACGAAGAACCCATCAGAAGGGGTTGCAGCGTCTTCTGTAAAAATGTAAATTATAGCAACATGTGTACAAAGGTACTCAGCAAGACTTACATCAGATCCTACATACATGCACATTATCAAGAAGGGTTGGTGGAGTTGTTGCAGCAAGCCAGCTTTGACTCTTGGCTAGACTATCCTACGAGACTCCAACTTGAAATGGTTTTGCGTACACGAGTCCACTACTCACCACTTCAATACAGTACCGAGGATCCACCTCCGTCTTCCTACGGAAGAGCCATCCTCGGCACTCACACTTATCTTGAGGCTTTTAGTAGTTTCCATTTACTTGTCTATGAACTGTATAGGCAACCAAGTAGTCCTTTACCACGGACGCGGCTATTCGAATAGATCACGATAACCCTGCAGGGGTGTACTTCTTCATACACGCTCTCACCACTTACCGTCGCTTACACGACATGTACTCGGCAACCTTCAAGCGGAAGCCCAACGTGGGTGTCGGCCACGACCTACCTCATCACCTAAGTTTCCAATCCAGGTTTATCGCCTATCCAGGTTCCATCCGCAGGGAGTTCGGCCGAGGTTTCCCATACGGCCCCGAACGATGTGTACAGGGGTCCGTGACACCTAACGGGTGCCCGGTATCCCCGGCCACGTACATACCGCATCACAGCCCACCCCTCCGGTCAGCGCTGTCCACGGCCTCCAGTAGGCTACAAACACCAGAAACTACTTGCAACTCCTGGATGGAGAACTAGGGTGAATAAGAAGCCGAGAGGGTCCATTGGTTTCGGGCCCAATGCATGGTAGTAGCTGATTCTTAAATCACACATACAGATCTCAGTGCTTAAGGTCGGCTTCAATGAAACAACCCACCATGTACTCCTACATGGCCTCTCATCGATACCTTTACCAAATCGTGTTCACCACACCACTCTCATTACCGACATAATCATTTCACTCTAGCCCATCACCTAGATGAACCAGACCTGACAGGACTCTAAGCATAGCAGGCATAGCAAGGTAGGAACAACACATACATATGGCTCAATCAACTCCTACAGATGCTAGTGGGTTTCATCTAGTTACTGTGGCAATGACAGGTCATGCAGAGGAAGTGGGTTCAACTACCGTAGCACACAACAGTTTGAAACACGTTGTCTTAATGCAGTAAAAGAGAGCAGGAGCGAGAACATGGGATTGTATCGATATGATCAAATGGTTGGTTGCTTGCCTGATGGTTCGATGCACTGATACGGTTCTTCGTTAGGGTAATCACGGTACTCCTCGGAGGCAGAACCTGCCGCAAGAACACCGATACACAACCATCACCAAACAATGTGCAACAATATGATGCATGCATGAAACATGGCAATATGAGTGAGTTGGGCTAATGCAACTAAGACCAGAAGGGTTTGAACCAATTTGAATCAAAGATTCAAATTTCAAACTCAAACATGGCTCTTTAAAGTGTTTTTCCTTGTTCTGCATTAAACATCAAGTTAACTTGTTTAATCATGCATGAAAATAGTACAGAGGGATAGATTGGATTTTTCTGATCATTTTTCATATATAATTTGTCTGATTTGGAGTTACAGAATAAAAGTTATGAATTTTTGAAGTTTAAACTATATTCTGGAATTTCCTATATTAGATTAAATCCAGAAAATCAATTACTGCGTCAGCCTGACGTAAGTGTGACATCAGCAGGTCAACGGGACACGTCCGGGTCAAACCTGACAGTGGGTCCCGCGTGTCAGTGTGATTAATTAAACTAAAATTAATTTAAACTAATCCTAATTAGTTAGCAGGGCTGGGCCCCACATGTCATAGACTCAGGGGAGTCAACCAGGGCCCACCCGTGGTCAAACCCGGGTCGGCTGCACCGGCGTTTAGCCGCCGGCGAGCCCGACGCGGCGGCGGAAGTGATTTTTGCCGTTCCGGCAACCAAACGAGCCGCGGAGGCCACCGGAGAGGAGCTGAGGTCGAGCCGCAGCTCTTGGTGGAGTCCGTTGGGGTCGGGGTGGCCGGAGTTGGCGCCAGCGACGACTTTGGCAGCCACCGGAGTTCGGCCGAAGTCGAACTTGTCGCTAGGGGGTCGGTGAGGTGCGGGGAGTAGCTAGTTAGGTGTTGCGTGACGCGGTGAGCATGATGGACACCGTGGAGTGGACGGAGGGTGACCGGGAGCACGTCGGCGACGAGCTCCACGGTGGTGGGTGCGGTTGAGCTCCGGGAGGTCGCTACACGGCTCGGGAGCAAGAAAAGGAGGGAGGGGAAGATGGCTAAGGTCACGGGGAGTTCGACGAAGCCCTTGGTGCGGCCGGGGACGGACCGGAGCGACGATGGCGTTGAAGGGGATCTCCGGCGACGGCGGTTCGGGCGAGGTCGTTGCCGTGGACTCGGGCGTTGCGAGCGCTCGGGGCTCGGCTTGCTCGATGAAGTGGACAGCGGCGGAGCTCCTGGACACGACGAGAGGACGCACGGGCGGCGTGGAGCGTGGCTACGACGTAGGCACGGTGGCGGTAGCGTCGGCCATGGCTGGGGGGCGCGAGGGGGAGGAGCTGGAGAGGAAAGGGGGTGTCTGGGGGGTTCGGGGGAGAGAGGGAGGGCGATCCACGACGTCACCGGGCGAGGGGTGCGGCGAGGCGGTGAGCAGGTGCGTGGCGCACGCTGCGGTCGCCGTCGGGCACCTGCCTGCCTGCCTGGCCGGCAAGCAGCTCGCTGGAGCGGCGCTGGGCTGGGCCGGCAGGTGGGACGGGTGCTGGCGCCAGGTAAGCTTTTCTATTATTCTCTATTTTCTGTTTTTTTAATACTTCTGCAACTTTGTTGAATTAATAAAAATACTTAGGCAACTCCTAAAATCACCAAACCACTCCTGGTCCATAGTTGGATTATTTCCAACATGAAACATTTTAGTTTGGAGATATTTGAGCATTTAAATATTTTATATAATTTTAAATGCCCAAATTCAAATATTTATGATTTAATTCACAAACCCTAAGATGGCCTAGGAAAATGTGCATCACTTTTGGCAGTGGTACTGAACCAAGACAAAAATGATGGGCATTTTAGAAGGGCATTTCAGGTTCATTGAAAAAGTTTTTAGTAAACCCTAGTTGGTTTCAGAGGGGGCTGGGGGTTCTGTCATCCCCATTTCAGGTTTCTGATGAAAGAATAAATATGATGCAACACTCTAATGCATGAACTAGCTAGGGTGTGACAACTCACCCCCACTCAAAAGAATCTCGTCCCGAGATTTGGGTACTTCCGGAAAGAGGGCGGGGTACTCGAGTCGAAGACGATCCTCCCTTTCCCAAGTTGCTTCATCCTCAGAATGGTGCGACCATTGAACTTTGAGAAACTT
The DNA here is from genome assembly GCF_018294505.1 of Triticum aestivum. NCBI lineage: Eukaryota > Viridiplantae > Streptophyta > Magnoliopsida > Poales > Poaceae > Triticum > Triticum aestivum. The sequence goes on from NC_057813.1 coordinate 3,380,191, forward strand.
GATATTATGAGTCGAGTGGTACGCTCGGCCTGATCGAGGATACGAGCGGGGTACTCTCGATATGTGAGATTATCTTGGAGATCAAGCGTTTCGTGGTCCACTCCACGGATAGGATCCGAGAAGCAACGCCGGAGTTGAGAAACGTGGAAGACATCGTGGACTCTGGAGAGATGCGGAGGTAGTTCCAACTGGTAGGCAACTTCTCCTCGTTTAGCGAGAATGCGAAAAGGTCCAATGTAACGAGGAGCCAATTTGCCTTTGATACCGAAACGATGGGTTCCCTTCAGAGGAGTAACCCGAAGGTAAGCCTTCTCGTCAACCTCGAAAGTCATAGCCTTATGTTTTCAGTCATATTGACTCTTTTGACGAGATTGGGCTGTTTTCAACTTTTCACGAACGATGCGAACTTGCTCTTCTGCTTCCTGAATCATATCCGGGCCAAAGAATTGTCTTTCCCCGGTTTCTGACCAGTTAAGGGGTGTTCGACACCGTCGCCCATAGAGAACTTCAAAAGGGGCTTTACCCAAGCTAGATTGATAGCTGTTGTTGTAAGCAAATTCGGCAAATGGAAGGCATTTCTCCCATTCCAATCCGAAAGAGATAACAGAGGCTCGAAGCATGTCTTCTAGAATCTGGTTGACGCGTTCCACTTGACCACTCGACTGAGGGTGGAAAGCGGTGCTAAAAGAAAGACGGGTTCCCATAGCATTTTGGAAACTTTCCCAAAATCGAGAGGTGAAAAGACTTCCTCGATCCGAGTTAATGTCTAAAGGAACACCATGGAGAGACACTATTCGGGAGATGTATAAGTCTGCCAATTGACTAGCAGTTATACTCTCACGAACAGGTAAGAAATGGGCTACTTTGGAAAGGCGATCGACAACGACGAAGATAGCATTATTCCCTCTCTTGGTCCTGGGAAAACCGGTAATGAAATCCATACCAATTTTATCCCATTTCCATTCAGGAATAGCTAAGGGTTGAAGGGTGCCAGCAGGCCGTTGATGCTCTGCTTTTACACGACGGCAAACGTCGCAATTAGCAATGTACTGAGCAAATTCTCTCTTCATCCTAGTCCACCAGAACCTCTGGCGTAGGTCCTGATACATCTTAGTACTACCGGGATGAATAGTGAGAGGAGATTCATGAGCTTCCTTAAGGATCAATCGTCTCAGGTTTCGCACCTTGGGAACCACTAGTCGATTCCCGAAGTATACGACCCCTTGATCATCAATGGAGAAACAATTCGCAACACCTTTCTTGATGTTTCTCTTGATGCGGGAAATTCCCGGATCTACCTTCTGTGCTTTGATGATCTGATCCGTAAGGGTAGGTTTTGCCACCAAGGTGGAAAGAAAACCTGGAGGAACAATGTGAAGGTTAAGCTTCCGAAATTCCTCATGGAGAAGCGGTTGACTTTGTTGTAACATCAGGTTGTTACAATAAGATTTACGACTTAGCGCATCAGCCATGACGTTGGCTTTCCCTGGGGTGTAAGTTATTCCTAAGTCGAAATCTGTGATCAACTCAACCCAACGTCTTTGCCTGAGATTCAAATCCGGTTGGGTGAAGATGTACTTCAGACTTTGGTGATCAGTGAATATTTCGCAACGATTACCGAGGAGGTAATGTCGCCAGGTCTTAAGTGCATAGACTACGGCTGCAAGCTCTAGATCATGAGTAGGATAATTCTCCTCATGTGGGTGCAATTGCCGTGAGGCGTAAGCAATTACGTGTCGATCTTGCATGAGAATGCAACCTAGTCCTTGTCGCGAGGCGTCGCAGTAGATAACAAAGTCCTTAGAGAAATCTGGCGGTACCAGTACGGGAGCAGAAGTCAGGCGTCTTTTCAGTTCCTGAAAGCTGTGCTCACATTGTGGAGTCCATTCGAACTTCTTATCTTTCTTGAGGAGTTCGGTTAGAGGTTTAGCAACTTTGGAGAAATTTTCGACAAAGCGACGGCAATAGCTCGCTAAGCCCAGAAAACTCCGAACTTGCTTAACCGATTCAGGTGGAGTCCAATTAAGGACGGCTTGAACTCGCTCAGGGTTAACAGCAATACCTTTACCAGCTATTACATGACCCAAATAGGTCACTTCTGACAACCAAAATTCACATTTAGAAAACTTGGCATAAAGGCGATGTTCTCGAAGTTTCTTCAACACTAGCCTTAGATGTTCGGCATGTTCTTCCTCGTTCCTGGAGTAGATGAGTATATCATCGAGGTAAACAACGGCGAATTTATCCAAATACTCCATGAAGATTGAGTTCATTAACCGAGAAAAAGTGGCTGGAGCGTTGGTTAAACCGAAGGACATGACGGTGTACTCGTATTGGCCATAACGAGTAACAAAGGCCGTTTTAGGAATGTCCTCGTTTCTGATTTTGATTTGATGGTAGCCCAACCTCAAATCCATTTTGGAGAAGATTGAGGATCCAGCGAGCTGATCATACAGGTCGTTGATCCTGGGGAGCGGATATTTGTTCTTGATTGTGACCAAATTGACAGGTCGATAATCTACAACCATCCGGTCCGTACCATCCTTCTTCTTGACGAAGAGGACGGGGCAAGCCCACGGAGATGAACTAGGTCGGATGAAACCCTTTTTCAAGGACTCATCGAGTTGTTTCTTAAGCTCAGCTAGTTCTAGTGATGCCATCTTATAGGGTCTTCTAGCAATCGGGACGGTTCCTGGAATAAGGTCTATTACGAACTCAACATCCCTGTCAGGTGGAACACCTGGCAATTCCTCTGGGAAGACATCCGGGAAGTCACGGACTACCGGGACGTCCTCAAGGTCTGGCAAAGGGCTGGCGTTAAGAGAATATAACTGTCGCTTGGCTATTCGGGTCAAGACATTGACTATCTTCCCCGAAGGATGAGTGAGTTGAACAGTCCTAAAGAAGCAATCAATTTTGGCATGATGAGCTGACATCCAGTCCATACCCAAAATGATATTAATATATGAAAATTTGAGAGCTATCAAAGATGCAAGGAAAACAAGTCTGTCGACTTGGATTTCATTTCCATAACTTACCCTGGAGGTTTGCCATCTAGAACCGGGAGTAGAAATTTCCATAGTGGATGGCATGTCACAGAATACGGTGTTATGCAAACAAGCATAGTTCTCGGATATAAATCAATGAGAGGCTCCTGTATCAAAAAGAACAGATGCCGGGTGGCAATTAACAAGGAGCGTACTGAGAACGACGTTGGGATCCTCTTGAGCTTCTTCGGCAGAGATACAGTTGACATGGCCACGCGTAGCGGTGGCCGGCTTGGCGTGGAACACTTTCCCTGTCGGCTTGCCACGGCCAACAGCTTTAGCAGGTTGGTTGGGGTTGGTCTGGGGACACTCACGCATATAGTGGCCAGATTCCCCACACTTGAAACAAGTCACGGAACTGGTACGTGGAGGAGCACTGTTGGTTGGACCACCATAGGGCTTGGCGGGTGCAGACTGTTGAACGGGGTGAGGCGCCTGGAAGGATGGCCTCGGTGTGAACCTGGGTGGCAGGGCAGTGTTGGGCACCCACACGCGGCGCTTCTGAGGGCCAGCACCGGATGAGGAACCCACGTCACGGCCATGCTTGCGTGTTGCGTCATAATCAGTCTGACCAGTCTCAGCACTGATGGCCTTGTTAACAAGCTTCTGAAAAGATGTGCACTCATGCAGACGGAGGTCGCGGCGAAGCTCGGGACTAAGCCCCTTATGGAACCTTGCTTGCTTCTTGGCATCGGTAGAAACTTCCTCAGTGGCATATCGTGCGAGGTTACTGAACTCCCTGCTGTAAGCATCCACAGAGAGTCGTCCTTGAGTGAAACTACAAAATTCCTCACGTTTACGGTCCATGAGACCCTCCGGAATGTGATGTTCACGGAAAGCCTCGCTGAATTCAGCCCAAGTAGTGACATGGCCCGCTGGGCGCATAGCTCCATAATTCTCCCACCAGAGACTGGCGGGGCCTTCAAGATGATATGCAGCAAAGGTGACCTTGTCAGCCTCGGCTACTAGCGCAGAGCGCAGTTTGTGGGAAATACTGCGAAGCCAGTCATCATCGTCGAGAGGCTCGACGGAGTGGTGGAACGTGGGTGGATGTAACTTGATGAAATCACTGAGTGACACCACGTTAGTCCTCTGATGGTGTGCTGTGTTCTGTTCAATACGCTCCAACAAACGGTTGGTCTCCCGCTTGTTTCTTTCGGCTTCCATCATAACCTCGGCTAGGGAAGGAGGATGAGGCAGATTTGCATCCCTGACTTCACTGCCTTCGGCCTACTCTTGGGGAGCAGGGTTAGTGCGCGTGTTGACCATCCTAGGTAAACAAGACAATGATTTAGTCAGAATGATAAGATTCCGACATAGAATACAGAATGTAAGGAATAACTCGGAATGCAAGATGATCATCCGTATGACATGGTAGATACAGAAACTGCTTCTTTATTCCATCGTCATACACACCATACAAGGTTTAGTACAAGACCAAACAAGGTACTATTACGGTGAAAAGAGGATTACATCTCATCGGAGGCATTCCAAGCTCCTATACATTATTTTTCTACACCTCCGGAAGGCGGTACAAACTAGGTCATATCCCATGAGTCACGCAAGACGATAGACGACACAGCTAGCATGAACTAGTGATACTACCACTAACTCAGACCGATCCGTAGTAGTCCTCGTAGAAGTCACCTCCATAGCCTGGAAGCTCAACATGATCATCCGGAAACAGACGATCTCGCGGAGCTTGTGGACCATAGGGGCTAGGATGAGGTCTTGGACCAACAGACGGTGGCCTGCAGGGACCGCGAGGTGGGGTGATGCCTCCTACATCACGCCAACCCATCACGTCTGGCAGAGCAGATCTCACAGGATAGAGATCGCGCATATCCGAATATCCAGCTTGCACCGCCGGTGCAAACCGAGTCAACGTGGCCCAATGGTCAGCACGGGTATTGAAAAGCTCTAGCCTCAAGGCCCGATTTTCACGGTCCTTATCCTCGAGCATCTCAGCAGTGGTGCGAGTCCGTGAATCCTCCTGAGTGGGGTCAGCATAGATAGCCTGGAGATACCCTTGTGCTCCCGGAAGTGATCCTGGCATATACCGGAAATCAGAGTCCCGAAATAGGCCAGACCTGACTCGCATGATGGTCATCATAGAGTAGGCGGCGTCCTGCACAGCCATCTCAATAGTAACCCCGAGTCCATAGGAGCAGTGAAGGGGCTCGGTGGATCCAGGATAAGATGGAAATATCCTGACAGTGCAGAGATACTGGCTTTGATTAAAGTCTCGAAATTGCTCTTCGACCATGTACTCAGGATACCAACGGTATCCAGCCTCAGTCATTACCCTGACCAACATGGCGGTATGGTCGGGTACATCTAGGCATCGAGTCAGGCGAACCACTTGATTGAGGTCGCGAGTGGCCATCTGAAAGCACAATCATAATGCAAAGGCATTAGAATTCCTAGCAAAATTTCGGCAGCATAACAGCTGTAAATGCTCAAGAAGGATTTTGAGACATTTGACAAAGGATTTCATACACACTCAACATCATCATATCAAAGTTCTGAGTCCATCCTAACAACATAATGTGGTAGTAGAACTGAACTAGGCTTGTATCCATCAAACCTATAAGGTACTACTGATTAGTAACACGTGATCCTGATAGAGAGAATAGATCCTAATTCTTTAACCCCCGGTGGAAGAATAGACTGACTCAGATCAGAATGTCATAAGATAAAGGAGTAAAAAGAACCTTACGTTCCAACCCACAAACAATTCCCCTACATATAACTAAAGAATTTCTAGACTCAACATCGACCAGTTTGGCTTGGAGAACCTACAGGCAGTCCGGCTCTGATGCCAACGCTGTCAGGACCCCGACTTGATGCCACATAGGTCTAGCATGTAACACCTCATATTACTTTGCGGCCTCACACATGGTATTCCCACGGGTGTCGCCTTACCTTTGCCCGGGACCGTTTGCGCCTTTTGGCACACGTATATGATAGTGTCGCTAGCACCCACATGATAAGGAGCCCGGGCTGACATGGCTAGTCGTAAACCGAAAGTGGCACAGACTTACAGGGACAGGCATCCATGACCCAGCAACGAACGTGTCGGTCATCAGCAAGTGGGTCCGGGCTGTAGCACTGGGCTAGCAGGACTCCGGTAAACCGGGCTGTAGCGGGCTAACAGGACTCCGGTACTCAATGCGTGACATTTCCCCGAAGGGACAGACACAGGAACGAAGAAGGACACATGCCGGCCAGCCTAAGTGTTCCAGAGCAGTAGCAAGCTACCATGGCTCAGTGGTAACACTAGGAGACATTTCCCGGTAAGAGAGGCTACTAAGGATAAACAACTAGATAGTCAGATCCCACACATACCAAGCATTTCAATCATACACACAATATGCTCGATATGTGCAAATACAACAAGGCATCACAACATGACTCTATGACACAAGTACTTTATTTAAGGCTCAGAGAGCCATACATAACATACACAAAGGTACGAGTCACACGACCCAGAATTCAAGTCATGCAGTCATACAAACCAGCAGCGGAAGTAACTTGTCTGAGTACAGACAACTAGTAAAATAAAAGAGGCTTGGAAAGCCTAGCTATACTACGTGGTCCTTCACAAGCTCAGGATCACCACCTGGGCCTTAGCCTACTCATTGATGTCAACGTCTACGAAGAACCCATCAGAAGGGGTTGCAGTGTCTTCTGTAAAAATGTAAATTATAGCAACATGAGTACAAAGGTACTCAGCAAGACTTACATCAGATCCTACATACATGCACATTATCAAGAAGGGTTGGTGGAGTTGTTGCAGCAAGCCAGCTTTGACTCTTGGCTAGACTATCCTACGAGACTCCAACTTGAAATGGTTTTGCGTACACAAGTCCACTACTCACCACTTCAATACACTACCGAGGATCCACCTCCGTCTTCCTACGGAAGAGCCATCCTCGGCACTCACACTTATCTTGAGGCTTTTAGTAGTTTCCATTTACTTTGTCTATGAACTGTATAGGCAACCAAGTAGTCCTTTACCGCGGACGCGGCTATTCGAATAGATCACGATAACCCTGCAGGGGTGTACTTCTTCATACATGCTCTCACCACTTACCGTCGCTTACACGACATGTACTCAGCAACCTTCAAGCGGAAGCCCAACGTGGGTGTCGGCCACGACCTACCTAATCACCTAAGTTTCCAATCCAGGTTTATCGCCTATCCAGGTTCCATCCGCAGGGAGTCCGGCCGAGGTTTCCCATACGGCCCCGAACGATGTGTACAGGGGTCCGTGACACCTAACGGGTGCCCGGTATCCCCGGCCACGTACCTACCGCATCACAGCCCACCCCTCCGGTCAGCGCTGTCCACGGCCTCCAGTAGGCTACAAACACCAGAAACTACTTGCAACTCCTGGACGGAGAACTAGGGTGAATAAGAAGCCGAGAGGGTCCATTGGTTTCGGGCCCAATGCATGGTAGTAGCTGATTCTTAAATCACACATACAGATCTCAGTGCTTAAGGTCGGCTTCAATGAAACAACCCACCATGTACTCCTACATGGCCTCTCATCGATACCTTTACCAAATCATGTTCACCACACCACTCTCATTACCGACATAATCATTTCACTCTAGCCCATCACCCAGATGAACCAGACCTGACACGACTCTAAGCATAGCAGGCATAGCAAGGTAGGAACAACACATACATATGGCTCAATCAACTCCTACACATGCTAGTGGGTTTCATCTAGTTACTGTGGCAATGACAGGTCATGCAGAGGAAGTGGGTTCAACTACCGTAGCACATAGCAGTTTGAAACGCGTTGTCTTAATGCAGTAAAAGAGAGCAGGAGCGAGAACATGGGATTGTATCGATATGATCAAATGGTTGGTTGCTTGCCTGATGGTTCGATGCACTGCTACGGTTCTTCGTTAGGGTAATCACGGTACTCCTCGGAGGCAGAACCTGCCGCAAGAACACCGATACACAACCATCACCAAACAATGTGCAACAATATGATGCATGCATGAAACATGGCAATATGAGTGAGTTGGGCTAATGCAACTAAGACCAGAAGGGTTTGAACCAATTTGAATCAAAGATTCAAATTTCAAACTCAAACATGGCCCTTTAAAGTGTTTTTCCTTGTTCTGCATTAAACATCAAGTTAACTTGTTTAATCATGCATGAAAATAGTACAGATGGATAGATTGGATTTTTCTGATCATTTTTCATATATAATTTGTCTGATTTGGAGTTACAGAATAAAAGTTATGAATTTTTGAAGTTTAAACTATATTCTGGAATTTCCTATATTAGATTAAATCCAGAAAATCAATTACTGCGTCAGCCTGACGTAAGTGTGACATCAGCAGGTCAATGGGACACGTCCGAGTCAAACTTGACAGTGGGTCCCGTGTGTCAGTGTGATTAATTAAACTAAAATTAATTTAAACTAATCCTAATTAGTTAGCAGGGCTGGGCCCCACCTGTCATAGACTCAGGGGAGTCAACCAGGGCCCACCCGTGGTCAAACCCGGGTCGGCTGCACCGGCGTTTAGCCGCCGGCGAGCCCGACACGGCGGCGGAAGTGATTTTTGCCGTTCCGGCAACCAAACGAGCCGCGGAGGCCACCGGAGAGGAGCTGAGGTCGAGCCGCAGCTCTTGGTGGAGTCCGTTGGGGTCGGGGTGGCCGGAGTTGGCACCGACGACGACTTTGGCGGCCACCAGAGTTCGGCCGAAGTCGAACTCATCGCTAGGGGGGTCGGTGAGGTGCGGGGAGTAGCTAGTTAGGTGCTGCGTGACGCGGTGAGCATGATGGACACCGTGGAGTGGCCGGAGGGTGACCGTGAGCACGTCGGCGACGAGCTCCACGGTGGTGGGTGCGGTTGAGCTCCGGGAGGTCGCTACACGGCTCGGGAGCAAGAAAAGGAGGGAGGGGAAGATGGCTAAGCTCACGGGGAGTTTGACGAAGCCCTTGGTGCGGCCGGGGAAGGACCAGAGCGACGACGGCGTTGAAGGGGATCTCCGGCGACGGTGGTTCGGGCGAGGTCGTTGCGGTGGACTCGGGCGTTGCGAGCACTCGGGGCTCGGCTTGCTCGATGAAGTGGTCAGCGGCGGAGCTCCTGGACACGGCGAGAGGACGCACGGGCGGCGGGGAGCGCGGCTACGACGTAGGCACGGCGGCGGTAGCATCGGCCATGGCTAGGGGGCGCGAGGGGGAGGAGCTGGAGAGGAAAGGGGGTGTCTGGGGGGTTCGGGGGAGAGAGGGAGGGCGATCCACGACGTCACCGGGCGAGGGGTGCGGCGAGGCGGTGAGCAGGTGCGTGGCGCGCTCTGCGGTCGCCGTCGGGCACCTGCCTGCCTGCCTGGCCGGCAAGCAGCTCGCTGGAGCGGCGCTGGGCTGGGCCGGCAGGTGGGCCGGGTGCTGGCGCCAGGTAAGCTTTTCTATTTTTCTCTGTTTTCTGTTTTTTTAATACTTCTGCAACTTTGTTGAATTAATAAAAATACTTAGGCAACTCCTAAAATCACCAAACCACTCCTAGTCCATAGTTGGATTATTTCCAACATGAAACATTTTAGTTTGGAGATATTTGAGCATTTAAATATTTTATATAATTTTAAATGCCCAAATTCAAATATTTATGATTTAATTCACAAACCCTAAGATGGCCTAGGAAAATGTGCATCACTTTTGGCAGAGGTTCTGAACCAAGACAAAAATGATGGGCATTTTAGAAGGGCATTTCAGGTTCATTGAAAAAGTTTTTAGTAAACCCTAGTTGGTTTCAGAGGGGGCTGGGGGTTCTGTCATCCCCATTTCAGGTTTCTGATGAAAGAATAAATATGATGCAACACTCTAATGCATGAACTAGCTAGGGTGTGACATCAAACTCCTCCATGAGTCTAGCATGATCAACCCCAAGTTTAGCCTTTTCGGAAGTAAGCACACGAGACACAACAAGAGCATGTTCAAGATCTTTCTTTAACTTGGCATGATCATCGTTTTGTGACTCCTCAAGAGCCAAATGATGCCCACGCTCTTCCTCAAGAGAATTAGAGAGATCCGATATCTCATCGGCATAGTCACGACTATGACCTTCCATCTTAGAGATGGTTTCTTCGTGAGCCTCGATCATGTCATTGGCTTCACCAAGTTGTTCCAAGAGGGTAACAAAGTGCTTCTTGGATTTTCCCTTGAGCTTACTCATAAATGAATCAAAATCATTTACTTCCTCATTAGTCCCCTTATTGTCATCAATGCCAACCGTCAAGGATGGATTTGGAATAATAGTGGTTTTGATGTTGGGGGTTACCTTGTTGGTGGTTTTAGCCATGAGGCACTTGGCGGTGATGTTCTCGTTGGGTGAGTCGAAGAGAGACACTCGGGGAGTTGTGGCAATGGCAACGGATGCCATGGCCATTGCTTCACTATCTTCATCATCATCGTCATCCTCACATTATTCCTCCTGAACCACCAACCCTCGAGTAGGAGTCTTCTTGGTGAAGTTGTTCTTGTTGGGGAAGGACTTGGCTTTGTCTCTCCGAATGAGCTTGCCACCATTGTCTTCCCGCTTCTCGTAAGGACAATCCGCAACGAAATGGCTCACATTGCCACAATTGAAGCAAGTTATAACTCGTTGCTTTCTCTTGAAGCCACTTGAGTTGTTCTTGTTGAAGTTGGGTCTTGAGTTCTTCTTGCTCCAAAATTGCCTCGAAGCAAGAGCCATGTGCTCGTGATAATCTTATTTTGTGTCTTCGGGGTTGCTATCGTCCTCTTCCTCTTCTTCCACAATAACCTTGGCCTTCAAGGCAAGGTTGGGCTTCTTTGCCCTTTGAGACCGGAGTACCGCGTTGTCGGCGGTCTTGTCCAAGATGCTCATGGCAACAAACTCATCCAACACTTCACTTGAGGTCATGGAGTGGAAGTCCGGTCTTTGACGAATGACGGAGGACATGGCCTTGTTGTAGGGCATCATGGCCTTGAGGAACTTGCGTTTTATCCAATTGTCATCCGTGTCCTTGCTCCCATGATCTTGGAGCGAGACCGCAAGTTTGGTTACCCTCCGAAATAGCTCACGAGGTTCTTCATCTTCCTTCATAGCAAACTCATCGGCTTCATCTTGCACCACTTCATAATTGGAGCGTTGAATGCTCGCACTTCCTCGATAGAGAGACACAACACAATGCCATGCGTCTTTGGCCGTGGCGTAGGGTCGAAGATGAGGGAGATCTTCGGGGAGAATTGCCTCTTGGATGATGAAGAGAGCATTCTCATTGAATTGATTATCCACGGCTTCTCGAGGGGTGAAGTTGCTCGGGTCATGAGGATAGAAACCTTCTTCAATGATTCTCCAAAGATTAGTATTAACATGCTTTAAGTGACGCTTGAAGTGATACACCCAAGAATCAAAATCCTCATTTTTCACAATCTTAGGAGGAGGACCGGCATGATTTAAATGAGTAGATGGAATCGGTCCTCCATAAATTGGAGGTTCCACATGGGCAAAGATGTCGGTGCCATTTCTACCGCTAGAAGAAGGACCCTTTTCACTATTAGCTTCCCCATTGTCGGAGGTAGCATCCGTCACCTTGTTAGTGGGATCACCCACTTTCATCGGCAAGGTGGACAGTTTAAGTCCTTCAAGAAATTTAGTAAACATGCTTTCGACCTTGGTCATCATGGAGTCTTTCAATGTGTCTAGAGCCACATTGAATTCCTCACAAGAGACTGAGGTCCCCCCATCAGCCGTAGACGAGATAGGAATCACACCGGAGTGCTCCTCCGCACCGTTTGTGGTGTCAACCATACTCTTCGGACGACAAAGTCCTTAATAAAGAGACGAGGCTCTGATACCAATTGAAAGGATCGATATGGTTGACTAGAGGGGGGAGTGAATAGGCAACTAACAATTTTTAAGCTTTTCTTTACCAATTTAAACTTTGCAACAAAATAGGTTGTCTAGATATGCAACTATGTGAGCAACCTATATGATGCAATAACAACTAGCACATAAGCAAGCAAGGGATACAACACAAGTAGGCTTGCAAAAGTAAAGGCACGAAATAACCAAGAGTGGAGCCGGTGGAGACGAGGATGTGTTACCGAAGTTCCTTCCTTTTAAGGGGGAGTACGTCTCCATTAGAGCGGTGTGGAGGCACAATGCTCCCCAAGAAGCCACTAGGGCCACCGTATTCTCCTCACGCCCTCACACAATGCGAGATGCCTTGAATCCACTATTGGTGCCCTTGAAGGCGGCGACCGAACCTTTACAAACAAGGTTGGGGCAATCTCCACAACTTAATTGGAGGTTCCCAACGACACCACGAAGCTTCACCACAATGGACTATGGCTCCGAGGTGACCTCAACCGTCTAGGGTGCTCAAACACCCAAGAATAACAAGATCCGCTAGGGATTAGTAGGGGAATCAAATTTCTCTTGGTGGAAGTGTAGATCGGGGCCTTCTCAACCAATCCCGAGCAAATCAACAAGTTTGATTGGCTAGGGAGAGAGATCGGGCGAAAATGGAGCTTGCAGCAACAATGGAGCTTTTGGGGGAAGAGGTGGGTCAACTTTGGGGAAGAAGACACCTTTATATAGTGGGGGAAACAATCCAACCGTTACCCCCCCCCCCAAATAGCCACGCACAGAGCGGTACTACCGCTTGGGCAGGACGGTACTACCGCTGATAAGCGGTACTACCGCTCCCTCCCAGCGGTACTGCCGCGCTGACGAGGGATGCAGGGTCCTGATAACCCACAAGTATAGGGGATCGCAATAGTTTTCGAGGGTAGAGTATTCAACCAAAATTTGTTGATTCGACACAAGGGGAGCCAAATAATATTCTTAAGTATTAGCTGCTGAGTTGTCAATTCAACCACACCTGGAAACTTAATATCTGTAGCAAAGTGTTTAGTAGCAAAGTAATATGATAGTGGTGGTAACGGTAACAAAGTAAAGACAGCAAAAGGAATGTTTTTGGTATTTTTGTAGTGATTATAACAGTAGCAATGGAAAAGTAAATAAGCGTAAACCAGTATATGGAAAACTCATAGGCACCGGATTAGCGATGGATAATTATGCCGGATGCGGTTTGTCATGTAACAGTTACAACATAGGGTGACACAGAACTAGCTCCAGTTCATCAATGTAATGTAGGCATGTATTCCGTATATAGTCATACATGCTTACGGAAAAGAACTTGCATGACATCTTATGTCCTACCCTCCCATGGCAGCGGGGTCCTATTGGAAACTAAGGGATATTAAGGCCTCCTTTTAATAGAGAACCGGCACAAAGCATTAGCACATAGTGAATACATGAACTCCTCAAACTATGGTCATCACCGTGAGTGGTCCCGATTATTGTCACTTCGGGGTTGCAGAATCACAACACATAGTAGGTGACTATAGACTTGCAAGATAGGATCAAGAACACACATATATTCATGAAAACATAATAGGTTCAGATCTGAAATCATGGCACTCGGGCCCTGGTGACAAGCTTTAAGCATAGTAAAGTCATAGCAACATCAATCTCAGAACATAATGGATACTAGGGATCAAACCCTAACAAAACTAACTCGATTACATGATAAATCTCATCCAACCCATCACCGTCCAGCAAGCCTACGATGCAATTACTCACGCACGGCGGTGAGCATCATGAAATTGGTGATGGAGGATGGTTGATGATGACGACAGCGGCGAATCCCCCTCTCCGGAGCCCCGGACGGACTCCAGATCAGCCCTCCAAGAGAGATTAGGGCTTGGCGGCGGCTCCGTATCGTAAAACACGATGAAACTTTCTCTCTGATTTTTTTCTCCCCGAAATCCAATATATGGAGTTGGAGTTGGCATCGGAGGGCCACCAGGGGGCCCACGAGGTACGGGGCGCGCCCCCACCCTCATGGACAGGGTGTGGGCCCCCTGGTCTTCATCTTTGGCGAGGATTTTTTATCATTTATTCTAAGATATTCCGTGGAGTTTCAGGTCATTCCGAGAACTTTTGTTTTCTGCACATAAAACAACACCATGGCAATTCTGCTGAAAACAGCGTCAGTCCGGGTTAGTTCCATTCAAATCATACAAGTTAGAGTCCAAAACAAGGGCAAAAGTGTTTGGAAAAGTAGATACAACGGAGACGTATCAACTCCCCCAAGCTTAAACCCTTGCTTGTCCTCAAGCAATTCAGTTGATAAACTGAAAGAGAAAAAGAAAAACTTCTACAAACTCTGTTTGCTCTTGTTGTTGTAAACATGAAAAGCCAGCATTCAAGTTTCAGCAAATATTATGAACTAACCATACTCACAATAACACGTGGGTCTCACAATTACTCATATCAATAGCATAATCAGCTAGCGAGCCATAATAATAAAACTCGGATGACAACACTTTCTCAAAATAATCATAACATGATATAACAAAATGGTATCTTGCTAGCCCTTTCTAAGACCGCAAAACATAAATGCAGAGCACCTTTAAAGATCAAGGACTGACTAAACATTGTAATTCATGGTAAAAGAGATCCACTCAAGTCATACCCAATATAAACCAATTATAATGAATGCAAACGACAGTGTGCTCTCCAGCGGGTGATGACTCAACATAAAAGTAAATAGATAGGCCCTTCGCAGAGGGAAGCAGGGATATGTAGAGGTGCCAGAGCTCGATTTTGAAATAGAGATAAATTATATTTTGAGCGGCATACTTTCACTGTCAACGCAACAACTATGAGATGGCTGTATCTTTCATACTACATGCATTATAGGCAGTTCCCAAACAGAATGGTAAAGGTCTATATTCCCCCTCCTCCACAAGCATCAATCCATGGCTTGCTCGAAACAACGAGTGCCTCCAACATTCAACGGGTCCCAGGGGGAGTTTTGTTTAATTATTTTGATTTTCTTTGATCTTTTTGGATCATGGGGCTGGGCATCCCAGTTACCGGCCCTTTCTCGTGAATGAGGAGCGGAGTCCACTCCTGTTGAGAATAACCCACCTAGCATGGAAGATATAGGCAGCCCTAGTCGCACATGAGCTGCTCAAGCATACAAAATAGAATTTCATTTGAAGGTTTGGAGTTTGGCACATACAAATTTACTTGGAACGGCAGGTAGATACCGCATATAGGAAGGTATAGTGGACTCATATGGAACAACTTTGGGGTTTAAGGAATTTGGATGCACAAGCAGTATTCCCGCTTAGTACAGGTGAAGGCTAGCAAAAGACTGGGAAGCGACCAACTGAGAGAGCGACAACAGTCGTAAACATGCATTAAAATTAATTCACACCGAGTACAAGCATGAGTAGGATATAATCCACCATGAACATAAATATCGTGGAGGCTATGTTGATTTGATTCAACTACATGCGTGAACATGTGCCAAGTCGAGTCACTCAATTCATTTAAAGGAGGATACCACCCCATCATACCACATCATAATCATTCTAATAGCATGTTGGCACGCAAGGTAAACCATTATAACTCATAGCTAGTCAAGCATGGCACAAGAAACTATAATCTCTAAATGTCATTGCAAATATGTTTATTTCATAATAGCTGAATCAGGAACGATGAATCATCATATTTACAAAAACAAGAGAGGTCGAGTTCATACCAGCTTTTCTCATCCCAATAAGTCCATCATATATCATCATTATTGCCTTTCACTTGCACGACCGAACGATGTGGATAATAATAGGAGTGCACGTGCATTGGACTAAGCTGGAAACTGCAAGCATTCAACTCAAGAGAGAAGACAAGTAATATGGGCTCTGAGTTTAAATAATCAATCATGCATATAAGAGACACTAAGCATTTTCAATATAGTCTTCTTGACCCCCAAAGAAAGGAAACAAAATAAAAACTATTTACATGGGAAAGCTCCCAACAATTAAAAAGAAGAACGGGAAATATTTTTTTGGGGTTTTCTTTTTAATTCTACTACAAGCATGAAATGTAAACTAACTAATTTTTTTGGTTTTTCTAAGGTTTATTAAACACACAAGAAGAAAGCAGGAAAAAGAAAATAAACTAGCATGGATATTACAGTGAAAGAGTATGAGCACCGACATCTAGCAATGAGTGTGTGTGAACATGAATGTAATATCGGTGAGAAATACGTACTCCCCCAAGCTTAGGCTTTTGGCCTAAGTTGGTCTATTGCCAGGGATGGCCTGGCGGATATCCGTAGGTGAAGCTGGGGTTGTAGTGTGATGAAGAAGACTCTGACTGTCACTGGCTGGCAGCCTCCTCTGGATCCCAAGAATAAACAGATAGTCGTGGAGGCTCATCTTGTGGCTCCGGGGCTGGTGCAGGGTTCCGATAGGCTTGAACAGCCGACCACGGAACGATGTGAGGTTCTGTAGACAAGTTAAACAAAGGAGCAGGCAAGGTAATAGTCTCAGGGTGATGTTTATCAAAGTATAATTTATATTTGAGCTCCCCATCGCGACTCTTAACAAGAAAATCATGTGCTATCATGCTCCTGTAATCTAAATAAGCACGGGGCAGCGTTGTTTCTTCTTTCTCTGCATGCCTAATAGGTATTTTAAAATGTTCAGCTAGGCGTGAAACATAAATGCCTCCAAAGATGGGGCCCTTAGTACGGTTAAGACTTAACCGTCTAGCAACAATTCCACCCATACTAACAGAGTTATTGCGGTATAAACCATGGAGCAAAATAATAATATCGGGAATACTAAGGTTCCCACAGTTCCCACGTCCAATCAAGCAACGACTAGCAAATAAGGCAAAGTAGCGTAAAACAGGATAATGTATGCTAGTGATCCTTGCATCAGAAACCTTCCTGGTTTCTCCCATCATGATAGTGTTGACAAAAGCTTCTAATTCATTACGGTGGGGTTCATCTAAGGTGCCCTCAAAGGGTATTCTGCAAACCTCGCAGAATTCTGATAATGTCATCTCTTTAACAACGTCATATAAATGAAACTCTACCATTGGAGGTGATTTCTTAGGGAAAAAGTAGAAGTTTTGCACAAAAGTATTTGTGAGTAAGAGATACTGATGACGTTGGTCGTTGAGGAAGTTGGTGAGGCCAGCATTCTCAATTAATAAATAGAAATCTTCATGAATCCCAGCTCTCCTCAAGTAGTCATCGGAAGGCCATTCACAAGGTCGGACCTCCGCGGTGCGGGGTAAATTAAATTTGGGCTTCTCCTCTTCTTCCTTTTGTTTTTCCATAGAGCTTCGGCTCGACGATCCCCTCAAAATTCTCTTCATTATTTCTGAAACAATCTGAAATTTTTAGTAACTTCAAATAAAAGTGAACTAACTTCAATAAAATTGATAGCAACAACTCCCACAAGTGCCTGGGGCCTATATCAAGCATTAGAACTACTTGGAACCATATAACTTTGACATGCAAGCTCAATAACATGGTCACCAATGCAGCACAAATTTGCAATGAATAAAGCACTAGAACAAAAACTAATTGGACCAATGGAGGAGTCACATACCAAGGAACAATCTCCCCAAGCAGTTTTGCGAGAGGTGCTTTGAGCAAGGAGATCGAAAATCACAGCAATGGGGGCTGGAACTCGTGCTTGAGTTGGTTTTTCGTGTTTGTGTGAGGCAGAGGAAGAAGATGGGTGCATGAATAAGTGGAGGAGGGCCACCGTGGGCCCACGAGGCAGGGGGGCACGCCTAGGGGGTAGGGCGCGCCCTCCACCCTCGTGGCCAGGTGGCAGCTCCCCCCGTGGTAATTTTTGCACAGTAAATTCTCAAATATTCCCGAAAAAATCATATTAAATTGGCATGGCATTCTGAGGACTTTTATTTTCGGGATATTTTTACATTGCACGGATAAGTCAGGAAACAGGCAGAAAAATACTATTTTACTTTATTTCTACTAAGTAACAGAAAATATAAAGAGGGTACAGAAGGTTGTGCTTCTAGTTTCATCCGTCTCATGCTCATCAAAAAGAATCCACTAACAAGGTTGATCAAGTCTTGTTAACAAACTCATTCCGATTAACATGGAACCGGAGAAATTTCGAATAACACTATGTTACCTCAACGGGGATATGGACATCCCCAATAATAAGTATATCATATTTCTTCTTGACAGTAGGGAGAGGAAATTCAAAACCTCCAAATATAATCGATGGAATTTTTCCAATAGAGTTAATACTATAAACTTGAGGTTGTTTCCTCGGAAAGTGTACTGTATGCTCATTACCATTAACATGAAAAGTGGCATTGCCTTTGTTGCAATCAATAACAGCCCCTGCAGTATTAAGGAAAGGTCTTCCAAGAATAATAGACATACTATCATCCTCGGGAATATCAAGAATAACAAAGTCCGTTAAAATAGTAGTGTTTGCAACCACAACAGGCACATCCTCACAAATACCGACAGGTATAGCAGTTGATTTATCAGCCATTTGCAAAGATATTTTAGTAGGTGTCAACTTATTCACGTCAAGTCTACGATATAAAGAGAGAGGCATAACACTAACACCGGCTCCAAGATCACATAAAGCAGTTTTAACATAATTTCTTTTAATGGAGCATGGTATAGTAGGCACTCCGGGATCTCCAAGTTTCTTTGGTATTCCATCCTTAAAAGTATAATTAGCAAGCATGGTGGAGATTTCAACTTCCGGTATCTTTCTTTTATTAGTAATGATATCCTTCATATACTTAGCATAAGGATTTGTTTTGAGCACATCAGTTAATCGCATACGCAAAAAGATGGGTCTAATCATTTCAGCAAAGCGCTCAAAATCCTCATCATCCTTTTTCTTGGATGGTTTGGGAGGAAAAGGCATGGGTTTCTGAACCCATGGCTCCCTTTCTTTACCATGTTTCCTAGCAACGAAGTCTCTTTTATCATAACGTTGATTCTTTGATTGTGGGTTATCAAGATCAATAGTAGGTTCAACTTCTACATCATTATCATTACTAGGTTGAGCATCAACATGAACATTATCATTAACATTATCACTAGGTTCATGTTCATCACCTGATTGTGTTTCAGCATCAGACATAGAGACATCATTTGGATTCTCAAGTGGTTCAGCAATAGGTTCACTAGAAGTTTGCACAGTTCTATCATTTTTCTTTTTCTTCCTTTTAGAAGAACTAGGCATATCAATATTATTTCTCTGAGAATCTTGCTCGATTCTCTTAGGGTGGCCTTCAGGATACAAAGGTTCCTGAGTCATTCTACCAGTTCTAGTGGCCACTCTGACAGCATAATCATTTTTCTTACTATTCATTTCATCAAGCACTTCTTTCTGAGCTTTAAGTACTTGGTCTACTTGAGTGGTAACCATAGAAGCATGTTTGCTAACAAGTTTAAGTTCACCTCTAATATCAGCCATATAATCACTCAAGCGTTTAATCATAAAGGTATTCTGTTTTAATTGTCTACCAAAATAAGCATTAAAATCATCTTGCTTAAACATCAAGTCATCAAACTCATCCAAGCACTGACTAGCAATTTTAGTAGGAGGGACTTCAGCTTTATCATATATATAGAGAGAATTTACCTTTACTACCTGTGTCGGGATATCGGGAGGTTCTTCAGTAAATAAGTAATTCAGATCATATACTTCTTCAACAGGCGGTAAATTAAGACCATGTATTTTTTCAATAGGAGGTAAATTCTTATCATCTTCAGCTTTAATACCTTTTTCTTTCATAGATTTCTTTGCCTCTTCCATATCTTCGGGACTGAGAAATAGAACACCTCTCTTCTTCGGAGTTGGTTTAGGAATAGGCTCAGTAATTGGCTCAGGAACTGGCTCAGGAGGTAGCTCGGGAGGTGCCCAATTATTTTCATTAGCCAACATATTATTCAATAGAATTTCAGTGTCATCCGGTGTTCTTTCCCTGAAAAGAGAACCAGCACAACTATCCAGGTAATCTCTGGAAGCATCAGTTAGTCCATTATAAAAGATATCAAATATTTCAGGTTTCTTAAGAGGATGATCAGGCAAAGCATTAAGTAACTTGAGAAGCCTCCCCCAAGCTTGTGGGAGACTCTCTTCTTCAATTTGCACAAAGTTGTATATTTCCCTCAAAGCAGCTTGTTTCTTATGAGCAAGGAAATATTTAGCAGAGAAGTAATAAATCATATCCTGGGGACTTTGCACACAACCAGGATCAAGAGAATTAACAATTTCTTAGCATCACCCTTTAATGAGAACGGAAATATTTTGAGTAAATAAAGGTAGCGCGATCTCTCAATATTAGTAAACAGGGCAGCTATATCATCTAACTTACGAAGATGTGCCACAACAGTTTCAGATTCATAGCCATAAAAAGGATCAGATTCAACCAAAGTAATTATATCTGGATCAACAGAAAAATCATAATAATCCTGATCGGGAACACAGATAGGTGAAGTAGCAAAAGCAGGGTTGGGTCTCATCCTATCTCTAAAAGATTATTTACTCCACTTAACTAGCAACCTCTTACGTTCAAGACTATCCTGGCAAGCAAGAATAGCTTCAATTGATTCAGCATTAAAAAGATAACCCTCAGGAATAGCAGGCATATTTTCATCATCACTAACATCATTGTGTTCAGTTTCAATAATTTCTCTTTCTCTAGACCTAGAGATTTGTTCATCTAGAAATTCACCAAGGGGCACAGTAGTATCAAGCATAGAAGTAGTTTCATCATAAGTATCATGCATAGCAGAAGTGGCATCATCAATAACATGCGACATATCGGAACGAATAGCAGAAGCAGGTTTAGGTGTCGCTAGCATACTCATAACAGAAGGTGAATCAAGTGCAGAGCTAGATGGCAGTTCCTTACCCCCCTCGTAGTTGAGGGATAAATTTTTGTCTTAGCGTCTTTCAAGTTCTTCATAGTGTCCAGCAGATATAAATCCCAAGTGACTCAAAGAAAAGAGCTATGCTCCCCGGCAACGGTGCCAGAAAAAGGTCTTGATAACCCACAAGTATAGGGATCGCAACAGTTTTTGAGGGTAGAGTATTCAACCCAAATTTGTTGATTCGACACAAGGGGAGCCAAAGAATATTCTTAAGTATTAGCAGCTGAGTTGTCAATTCAACCACACCTGGAAACTTAATATCTGCAGCAAAGTGTTTAGTAGCAAAGTAATATGATACTGGTGGTAACGGTAACAAAGTAAAGACAGCAAAAGTAATGTTTTTGGTATTTTTGTAGTGATTATAACAGTAGCAACGGAAAAGTAAATAAGCGTAAACCAGTATATGGAAAACTCGTAGGCACCGGATTAGCGATGGATAATTATGCCGGATGCGGTTCGTCATGTAACAGTTACAACATAGGGTGACACAGAACTAGCTCCAGTTCATCAATGTAATGTAGGCATGTATTCCGTATATAGTCATACGTGCTTATGGAAAAGAACTTGCATGACATCTTTTGTCCTACCCTCCCGTGGCAGCGGGGTCCTATTGGAAACTAAGGGATATTAAGGCCTCCTTTTAATAGAGAACCGGAACAAAGCATTAGCACATAGTGAATACATGAACTCCTCAAACTATGGTCATCACCGGGAGTGGTCCCGATTATTGTCACTTCGGGGTTGCCGGATCATAACACGTAGTAGGTGACTATAGACTTGCAAGATAGGATCAAGAACACACATATATACATGAAAACATAATAGGTTCAGATCTGAAATCATGGTCACTCGGGCCCTAGTGACAAGCATTAAGCATAGCAAAGTCATAGCAACATCAATCTCAGAACATAATGGATACTAGGGATCAAACCCTAACAAAACTAACTTGATTACATGATAAATCTCATCCAACCCATCACCGTCCAGCAAGCCTACGATGCAATTACTCACGCACGGCGGTGAGCATCATGAAATTGGTGATGGAGGATGGTTGATGATGACGACGGCGACGAATCCCCCTCTCCGTAGCCCCGAATGGACTCCAGATCATCCCTCCCGAGAGAGATTAGGGCTTGGCGGCGGCTCCGTATCGTAAAACGTGATGAAACTTTCTCTCTGATTTTTTTCTCCCCGAAAGCCAATATATGGAGTTGGAGTTGGCGTTGGAGGGCCACCAGGGGGCCCACAAGGTAGGGGGGCGCGCCCAGGGGGAGGGGCGCGCCCCCCACCCTCGTGGACAGGGTGTGGGCCCCTGGTCTTCATCTTTGGCGAGGATTTTTTATCATTTATTCTAAGATATTCCGTGGAGTTTCAGGTCATTCCGAGAACTTTTGTTTTCTGCACATAAAACAATACCATGGCAATTCTGCTGAAAACAACGCCAGTCCGGGTTAGTTCCATTCAAATCATACAAGTTAGAGTACAAAACAAGGGCAAAAGTGTTTGGAAAAGTAGATACGACGGAGACGTATCAGGTCCTGGCCCTAGAGCGGTACTACCGCGGAAGTGTTGGCGGTACTACCGCTTGGAGCGGTACTACCGCCACTACTGCCGCTACTAGTACCGTAAAACCCGACACAAAAACAGCGGTCTCGAGTTGAGGCGGTAGTAGCCCGGAACCACTGCGGTACTACGGCCGAAGACCGCTTGACGTGCTTCGGCGGTACTACCGCTGGGACAGGACACGGTAGGCATAGATAGGAAAGGAAGCTCCAATGAAGCGGAAAGAAACATCGGGTGTGATAAGGATGTGTACGTGTTCATTCCACCCTAGCCTTTCCAAAGCGGATCCCCTCTTGATAGTACGGTGACTCCTACGAAACTAGTCCACCAACAGAGAAATGAAGGAGCTACACCGTCTTGAATAAAACACCGAGGGGAGGTAATCGTCTCGTGCCAAAGGATGAATCTCTGAAAGAACTCAACGCACACGATTAGTCCGTAAAAGCATTGTCATCAATCACCAAAACATCTTGGGGATAAATATGCCCTTACAACCGGGATACCGTATGCCAACATACGCAAAGCGGCTGTCACCTTCTGAAAGGTGCTATGCCCGAGCTCTCCGGCGGCATTCCTCCTTTGCTAAAAAAATCGGTCATGGCTAGCCAGTTTCTCTGCAATGCGCGTGAACAACTCGGTGCTCATCGTAAACCGGCGACGGAAGTATGACTCTGGGTATGTGGGATTCTCCATGAAATAGTGCCTCATCAATTTGTTATGGGCATCAATCCTATGCCTCCAAATTTTCTGCCGACCCATAACCGAACCACCGTGCTTCGGTTTTTGTTGACGTGCAAAGCTAGGATCATTGCAAGATCCTCCTACTCTTCCATATCAAATTCTTCTTTGGAAGAATCATACGACGAACTCATCTACAATGTTCAATACTATGCTATTAAAACTACAATCAACATGCACCAAATTCATGAAGTTTGAGCAATACATACCTTGCAGGCGTTTTGTCAAACACCTTGCGGGCGCCGAGCGGCAGCGAGCGCCCGGGCGCTGTTCGTCGGAGGACGGACGCGCGCGAGGGGCAGCGGTGACTAGAGGGGGGTGGAGGAAGCCGCCGCGGCGCGGAGATAGGCCGGGGAAGCGCCGGAACGGTCGCCGGGTGGCGCGGGCGGCGGCGTCGCCGCATCTGGAGGGGGAGGGGGAGTTGCGAGCGAGCGGGTGAGAGTCCAGCGTGCGGGAGCGGGCGCAGCAAATAAGCGGCACACGTTGGAGTTTCAGCCTGCGCGTTGAACTACATATGCCGCGTGCGCGGTTTTTGCGCACCCGCTGGAGCCACTATACCGGTTGCGCGCGCGCTAAAACGGGCAATTTTGCGGCGCGGCCCTTGTGTCGTGGTTCTAAGTCTGACAGTAGAATAGGGGGTAGGTATGGAGAGGCAAGATCCTAGCTATGGAGTAGTTGTACACACGAGTGCTTTACAAGTTTAGGCCCTTCTCGGAGGAAGTAACAGCCCTACGTCTCGGAGCCCGGAGGCGGTCGACTGGTTTATGTGTATACGAGTTACAGGGGTGCGAACCCTTTACACTGAGGAGTGGGGTGGCTTATATAGAGTTCGCCAGACCCCTCCGGCCCTTAGTTATGCAGGGTTTAAAGTACATTAAGACAGGGGGTTACTGGTAACGCCCTCATAAAGTGCCATGAAGACTATTAAAGCTACCTAATGATAGACTGTTGCGTGCTGAGTGACTTTAGGTCTCCTGGCCGTTGAGTGGTTAGCTTCATGGTCGAGTGGCTATCTTCATCGTCGAGTGTTCCTGAGTTCGTCGAGTGAAGTTCCTCTTGGTCAACTGGAAGGTAGCTTCTTCTAAGGATGTCCTTGGGTAGGGTATCCTAGATAGGTCCATGACCCTACCCTAGGTACATGACTTCATCATTAGCCCCCGAATGGATCGAGGTTCGAGTGAGGAAGGGGTTAATAGTTTTCTCTGACCTATTTCCCGTGCTCTGATTATGTCGTATCCTGGATCAGCGATTTTTCTTTTTTGGCGTTGGCATTAACCTTTCTTCCAGTCGCCTTGATCCATTCTTTTCTTCTGTCGAGTGAACTTTTGAACTTAGTGAACTTCCGAGCGACGGATCGCAGGAAATCTACCGTCTGACAGATTGATCTGCCGTTAGCGGATTTTGTGGGATCCGAATTTTGGGAAGCGCGTGAAGCGGGGCGGACCGCAGTACTCGGATAGGATAAGGCGTGGATGCCCCGATTTCCACGCCGCCTTTTTCGCCACGTATCATGCGTGCACGACTATTTCGGGATGTGACAGGACCGCCCGGGCCTACTTGTCAACCACTCGGAAGCGTCCTTGTATAAAGCGTCGGGCGAGGGTTTTTGAACAGTGCCTTCTCATTCTCCTCTCTGCCCCCTTTGCCTCCGCCCGCTGTGCCTGCTCTCGCCTCCGCCTATCCACTCCTCACGTGCTTCGCCGGCGACAATGGTGAAGGAGAAGACGGCGGCCTTGGAGCGCGCGAAGAAGGCGGTGGCGACGGGGAAAGCGAAGGGGAGAGCGTCCAGTCGGGGCAGGTCTTCGTCAAGGTCCCGCTTGCAAAAGGTTGGGTCCAAGGGGATTGGATCCGTTCGACCATCACCGAGACAGATCTCAATGACCTGGCCAACAAGGGTTTGATCCTCCACGGGTCAGCAAGGCTTCCGGGGACCGAGACGCAACCGCAGCCGCAGGAGGGTGAGTGCGTTTTCCTAGCCACTCATGTAGACCGTGGATTCTCTCTGCCGCCGAGTGTTTTCTTCTGAAGGTTTCTGAACTTCTTTGGGGCGCAACTCCACCATTTCACTCCCAATTCCATCGCCTATCTTGCTGCTTTCGTGTCCATGTGCGAGAACTTCCTGGGTTGTCGACCACACTGGGGTCTCTTTAAGCACATATTCACCTGTCGCTCACAGACGGTGAAAAAGGCGAGTCCGGATGATGAGAGGACTAACGTTATCCAGATGTGCGGGGGTCTTGGGATTCAGATGAGGAATAAGAGTACTTTCCCGGCCATGACCCTTCCTGAGTCGGTCAGAGGGTGGCAGTCGACTTGGTTCTACTGCCAAGACGAGTCGACACCGGGGCAGTCGACTGGTCTCCCTCCGTTTTCCATGGACCAAGTGGAACAACCCTCTTCTCTGAAGGTGCTTCCTGAGGAGAAAGATCAGGTAAAAATGTTGATGGAGCGTGTAGTCCAACTCGTTAGGGACGGAGTGATGGGTATGGATCTTCTGGAGGTCTTTCTTAGACGGCGCATCCAACCGCTTCAGTACCGAGGCCACCCGATGTGGCTGTACTGTGGTACCGAAGAAACCACTCGGGTCCATCCAGAAGCGGTCAACGACGCCACACTAGAGAGGTGGGTGGCCTCGATCACAGGGAATAAGGACAACCCTCGAGGGGCTAGGAGGATCCCGCCACTCGACTGTACCTACACACCGGACACGGTATGACCACTTATCTCCAATTGTAATCTTGCTTTATTCATTCTGCTTCGCTGCGAATTGGTCGATTGATCTTTGTCTTGTTTTCTTGTCTGACAGGCCACCACTGAGTTATACTCGATGCCCAATGGAGCGCAAACGCCGACTGAGGAGGAGGAAGGAAGTGGGGGCGAAAGCCCGGAGGAGTGGGATTCGGAGGCTGACGACGATGATGAGGGTGATGACTCTGGTGAGGAGGAAGAGGAGGAGGAGGAGGAGGAGGAAGTTGTACCTCCTCGCTTGGAAAGACGCTCGAAGCTTGCCCATGATCCCGCGGCCGAGCGTGGTAAGGGGGTCACAACCGTCACGCAGTCGTCCAAGCACCCTCGGACTACTTCTCTGGTGCCGACTGAGAAAGCTCTGAAGCAATCTCGAGTGGCGCCGTCGAAGTCAACGAAGGTCTTGCTGAAGATGAAGATGGTGATCCCCACTATCTCAGGGTAATGGTGTAGCTTGAGTTTGTCTGTTCCACATGAACTTATTCTTGGTCGACTCATGAGCTAATCGACTGACTTCTGGAACTGCAGTGCTACTACTTCTGATACCTCGGCCAGACCTGAAGATCAGGGGATGGAGGATGTTGTTACCTTGAAACCTGGTATGACTCTTGTAGTTCCGTCTTCAGTTGATTGGCTTCTTGTCTCTAATTTTGATTCTTTCTCTGCAGCTTCATCTAACGTCGTTATCGACCTTCCCGACGACGACAACGAGGAACCATTGAGGCAGAGAAGGAACAAGAAAGCGTCTGCTGGTAAGGCGACTCAGGACGTGCCAGCACTCGAGATGTTGGTCGTGGAGGGAGACAATGTCACTCGGCCTACCGTAACCTTTGCGGTGTTGTTGACGAGTGCTCGTCCTTCATCGTCGAGTGCTGCTCAACCCTCGCTTTTCTCAACCTACCACGTCCCAGAAGATCAAGCTAGTGCTGCTAAAGAAGCAATACGCCAAGCGGGGGTCATGATGGAGCAAGTGAAGGCAATTCGAGAAGCCAGCCAGGCAGCCTATGACGCCAGTTCAGCTCTTCAGAGCAATGTTCAGGTCAGTCGGTCACTGCCTGTTCTGCTAGGATATGATACCGGAAAACTCTTCTTTCTGAAATTCTTAGAGTTTGTCCTACACCCACTGGGTGTGTCGATTGAAATTCCAGGTTAGTGGGGGCACGCTAAGTGCACCCACTGGGTGTAGTCCCCAAGGCTATGGTGGACTGCTGGCAGTCGACCATAGTCTTTATGTCTTAAGTTTTTTTTTCTTACTCGACTAGGTCGAATTGATTCATAGACCGGTGGGGGCACGCTGAGTGCACCCACTGGGTGTAGTCCCCGAGACTGTGGTCGACTGCTGGCAGTCGACTATAGTCTGAAGAACACCTTCCTTTTTTGTTGTTGTTGTTGGTCGACTAGTCGACTCTAACTGATAAAACTAGTGGGGGCACGCTGAGTGCACCCACTGGGTGTAGTCCCCGAGACTGTGGTCGAATGTTTGTATTCGGCCGTAGTCTTAGAAACGCTATGATTTTTCCTTAGTCACTCGGAAGTGAATTGTCTTTGACATCTGTCGATTGGTTCTTCGTAGAAATTCTGCGACCTTGCGGCTCGTTATACTGAGTTGGAGAACAAACACATCCAGCTCGAGCTTGATCTAAAACTGACCCAAGAGAACCTAACGAAGGCGAAGGAGGAAGCTAAAGGTATGTTTGGTGAGGCCTCCGATGACTGCCCTTGCCTCTCATTTGTTTCTGAGTCTGATCTCACTGTAACTTTGCAGACAAAGTGAGGGATGCCCTGAAGAAGAAAGACCTTGACTTGGCTGAGATGCAGAAAGCGGCTTTAGAGAAGACCAAGCTCGCAGATGAGAAGCTGGCTTCAGTCACCAAGCTTCAAGAAGAAAACACCAATTTGAAAGCTGCTCTTGATGCTGCCAACAAGGAGGTCAGTCGACTGAAAAGTGACAAGATTGCCCTGAATGACAAGGCCAGTGAGTTGGCGGGAAAGAAGAACGATTTGGAGGCTTATCTGGGTGGACTCGCCAAGAAGCTATTCCTCATGCTTGAAGGTAATCTTTTGTATCAAACAGACATTTTAACTGTGATCTCCAACTGTTGTCTTGACTCGGTGGTTGTGCTTACAGAATTTTGCCAGAACTTTGAAGAGGAGACTGGTCGACTGGAGATAAACCTGGATCCCATCAACTCTCCAGTGAAAGATGAAGTCACCATGAATGTGCTCCGGCTTGAATCTCGCGTTGCCGCTGTCGTCGACTATCTCGCAAGGCTGAAGGTCGCAACTTCTCACATCGACACAACACTCTGGCCAAGAGAGACGCTCTGGAACGACCTCGAGTCTCTGATGACTCGACTGAATGAGGTCCCAAGTCGAGTGCAGGAGTGGAAGAAGTCTTCTGCCAGGTGTGGCACGGATGTTGCTCTGTCTCTGGTCCGCGTTCACTGCAAGGATGCACGAGAGGAGAAGCTGGTGGCCCTTAGGGTGGCTAACACCAAGAAGCATGATTTCCGATCTTTCATGGAGACCTTCATCGCCGCTGCTACTCGGATTGCAGATGGAATCGACCTGGATGAGTTTGTTGCACCTTCCAGCCCTCTTCAGGAGGGGTAAAAAACTTCTGAGCTTGATACTTTAAATTTGCCTCGGTATGCCGAGTGAGTTTTGTAACCAACAAACCTTAACAGGCTTAGCGCCTGAGCACTTTCGGTTCCGTTAGGTGTTATCCGAACTTGGATTCGACGTTGAATATGTTTGCATTTGGTTTGAGGTGTCTTTTGCAGGCTAAAGCGAGGCGCTCATTGCAATCGACTTGTTCCCCGATACACTTAGGCAAGCACTGGGCTGCAACTAAGCCCCCGAGTGGGGAGGTCTGCTCTCCACTCGGTAGGATTTTCAAAAACTTATGCGAGCACTGGGCTGCAGCTAAGCCCCCGAGTGGGAGGTTTGCTCTCCACTCGGTAGGATTTTCAAAAACTTAGGTGAACACTGGGCCGCAGCTAAGCCCCCGAGTGGGAGGTTTGCTCTCCACTTGATAGGTTTTTCAAAAACTTAGGCGAGCACTGGGCTGCAGCTAAGCCCCCAAGTGGGAGGTTTGCTCTCCACTCGGTAGGATTTTCAAAAACTTAGGCGAGCACTGGGCTGCATCTAAGCCCCCGAGTGGGAGGTTTGCTCTTCACTCGGTAGGATTTTCAAACACTTAGGCGAGCACTGGGCTGCAGCTAAGCCCCCGAGTGAGAGGTCTGCTCTCCACTCGGTAGGATTTTCAAACACTTAGGCGAGCACTGGGCTGCAGCTAAGCCCCCGAGTGAGAGGTCTGCTCTTCACTCGGTAGGATTTTCATGGCGTACCTCTGGAGAAGGAGGTAGCAGTCGACCTGCACCTCGTCCTCCTTGCAGAGCGTATGTTGTATCTGTGGCGTAGCTCGGAAGGAGAGGGTAGCAGTCGACCTGTGTCTCGTCCTCCTTGTAGAGCGCATGTTGTATTTGTGGCGTAGCTCGGAAGGAGAGGGTAGCAGTCGACCTGCGTCTCGTCCTCCTTGCAGAGCGCATGTTGTGTTTGAACTTAGGCGAGCGCAATGCTACAGCTAAGCCTCCGAATGGAAGGCTGGCTTCCCATTTGGTAGGATTTTGTTTAACTTAGGCGAGTACTTGGACTGCAGCTAAACCCCCGAGTGGGAGGTTTGCTCTCCACTCGGTAGGATTTTCAAAAACTTAGGCGAGTACTTGGACTGCAGCTAAGCCTCCGAGTGGAAGGCTGGCTTATCACTCGGTAGGATTTTGTTTAACTTAGGCGAGTACTTGGACTGCAGCTAAGCCTCCGAGTGGAAGGCTGGCTTACCACTCGGTAGGATTTCCAAAAACTTAGGCGAAACGGATTTCGCAGCTAAGCCTTCGAGTGGGAGGCTGGCTCACCACTCGGTTAGGATTTTATTACAGACTTAGGTGAACCAGATTCGCAGCCAAGCCACCCACTGGGGGATCGCTTCACGTGGACAAAAGTAATAACAATTACCGTGAAAATTATAAAGCTCTTGTCTTTGATAAATAAACTACGGAAGTACTTTTATTACAACTCATCCGAGTGAATACTTAAGTGTAAAAGGGGCGGAGAAGCTCCGCGTTCCAAGCTCGGGGCTCGTCGATCTGATGCTCGACATTGTAGAGACGGTATGCTCCATTGTGGAGAACCTTGGTGATGATGAAGGGACCTTCCCAAGGAGGAGCAAGCTTGTGTGGTTTCTGCTGATCCACCCGGGGAACCAAATCTCCTTCCTGGAAGGCTCGACTCTTCACGTTTTTGGCGTGGAAGCGACGCAAGACTTGTTGATAAATGGTCGATCGGATCAGAGCCATCTCCCTTTCTTCCTCTAAGAGGTCGATTGCATCATGCCGTGCTTGTTCTGCTTCAGCCTCGGTGTAGAGCTCGACCCGAGGAGCATTGTGGAGAAGGTCACTCGGCAAGACTGCTTCAGCTCCGTAGACCAAGAAGAACGGAGTTCTTCCAGTCGACCGGTTGGGCGTGGTCCTTAACCCCCAAAGTACCGAGGGAAGTTCGTCGACCCATGCACCAGCCGCATGCTTCAGATCACCCATCAAACGGGGTTTCAACCCTTTGAGAATCAGGCCGTTGGCTCGTTCTTCTTGTCCATTCGACTGCGGATGGGCGACTGAAGCATAGTCGACTCGTGTGCCTTGAGACATGCAGAAAGCTCTGAATTCTTCGGAATCGAAGTTTGACCCGTTGTCAGTGATGATGTTGTGCGGGACCCCATATCTGAATATCAATTCTCTGATAAAGCTGACAACAGTACCGGCATCGAGGTTCTTGATGGGTTTGGCCTCAATCCACTTGGTGAACTTGTCGACTGCTACCAGCACATGGGTGAAACCGCTTCTGCCTGTTCTCAAAGGGTCGACCATATCCAACCCCCACACTGCAAAGGGCCAAACGAGTGGTATGGTCTTTAAAGCTGAGGCGGGCTTGTGTGACATATTGGAGTAAAATTGACATCCCTCACACTTGTCGACTATCTCCTTTGCCATTTCATTCGCTCTGGGCCAATAAAAACCAGCTCGGTATGCTTTAGCCACGATGGTCCGAGAAGACGCATGATGGCCACAGGTCCCTGAGTGGATGTCGTTGAGAATCATTCGACCTTCCTCTAGTGTTATGCATTTCTGGCTGACTCCAGTCGCACTTTCTCTGTATGATTTTCCCCTCATGACGGTGAAGGCTTTGGATCAGCGGACGATCTCCCGAGCCTCTTCTTCATTCTCGGGGAGCTCTTTTCTCAAAATATAGGCAATATATGGTACTGTCCAATCGGGAGTGATCACCAAAGCTTCCATGATCAGGTCGACCATTGTTGGAACTTCAACCTTAGTCGGATCCGTAACACTCTTAGGTTGCAGGGCTCCGTCGGTAAAAGGATCTTCTATGACTGATGGAGTATGGATATGCTCTAAGAACACATTACTAGGGATGGCTTCTCTCTTGGATCCTATCTTCGCCAAATCATCAGCCGCTTGAATTTTCAGTCGGGGTATATGGTGGAGCTCTAACCCTTCGAATTTCTTTTCGAGCTTTCTCACTGCATTGCAGTATCCAATCATGGCTGGGCTTCTAACGTCCCACTCCTTCATCACCTGATTGACCACCAAATCTGAGTCACCATAAACCATAAGGCGACGGACGCCGAGTGAAATGGCCATGCGCAACCCATACAAGAGTGCTTCATATTCTGCTTCATTGTTGGAGGAATCAAAGTGGATCTGGAGCGCATATCTGAGCTTATCTCCTCGGGGGGAAACCAAAACTACCCCAGCACCAGAACCATTTAACATCTTAGAGCCATCAAAGAACATGGTCCAATGCTCCGAGTGAACTTGAGTCGGCTGCTGTTGTTCAATCCACTCGGCAAGGAAATCTGCTATAGCCTGGGACTTAATGGCTTTCTTTGCCTCAAATTTGATATCAAGGGGAAGGAGTTCAATCGCCCATTTAGCCACTCGACCAGTTGCGTCTCTGTTGTGCAGAATCTCTGACAATGGTGCGTCGCTGACGACTGTAATGTCATGATCAGAAAATAATGAGAAACCTTCTTCATGGTCATGTAGATCCCATATACGAGCTTCTGATAATGAGGATATCTTTGCTTCGATGGAGTCAAAACTTCAGAGAGATAATACACTGGGCGCTGAACTTTGAAGGTTTTACCTTCCTCTTCCCACTCGACCGTAAGTACTGTACTGACGACCTGTCCTGTGGCTGCAAGATAAAGCAATAGAGGCTCTTTGCTGATTGGAGTAGCAAGCACCGGCTAGGTGGAGAGCAGAGCTTTTAGCTCGCCAAACGCTGCATCAGCTTCTGGAGTCCACTCGAACTTGTCTGCCTTCTTCATCAGTCGGTAATGAGGCAACGCCTTTTCACCGAGTCGAGAGATGAATCGATTTAACGCGGCCAAGCATCCAGTAAGCTTCTGGACATTGTGCACACGCACAGGGCGTTTCATTCGGAGTATGGTGCCAACTTTTTCTGGGTTAGCATCGATTCCTTGTTCTGAAACGAGAAAACCGAGCAACTTTCCGCCAGGAACTCCGAATGTGCACTTTGATGGATTGAGCTTGATATCATATCTCCTGAGATTGGCAAATGTTTCAGCTAGGTCAGTCAACAGGTCGGAACCCTTTCATGACTTGACCACGATATCATCCATGTACGCTTCCACATTCCGACTGATTTGAGTGAGTAAACACATTTGAATCATTCTCATGAACGTGGCTCCCGCATTCTTGAGACCGAATGGCATGGTGATATAGCAGAAGCACCCGAATGGAGTGATGAAAGCTGTTTTGATTTCGTCGGGTCCATATAGACGGATCTGATGATACCCGGAATAGGCGTCTAAAAAAGACAATCTCTCGCATCCCGCAGTCGAGTCGACAATTTAGTCGATGCGAGGGAGAGGAAAATGATCTTTCGGGCAGGCCCGATTGATATGTTTGAAATCAATGCACATGCGAAGTGAGTTGTCCTTCTTGGGAACCATGACGACATTGGCGAGCCACTCGGAATGGTATATCTCTCGGATAAACTCTGCTGCAAGGAGTTGAGCCACCTCCTCGCCAATGGCTTTTTTCTTCTGAACGGCGGACCGTCGAAGATGTTCTTTAATAGGTTTCGCTTTTGAGTCGACTCTAAGGCGATGCTCAGCCAGCCCCTGGGAACACCCGGCATGTCAGTTGGCTTCCATGCAAAGATGTCCCAGTTCTCACGGAGGAACTGGATAAGCGCTTCTTCCTATTTGGAGTCGAGTGTTGTGGAAATATGGGTCGGAGCTGCGTTGGGGTCAGTCAGGTGGATATGAACTGGCTTCGTCTCTCCTTACGACTGGAACACTGACTCTGTGGTGGGCTTCTTGGCCCGCAGCAAATCACTCGGATCTGCATTTTTCTTGTATTCCTCCAGCTCTACCACTGTTACCTAGGCATCCGCAATCTTCGAGCCTTTCTGGAAACACTCTTCTGCCTTCTTCTGGCTGCCAGTGATAGTGATCACTCCTTTGGGGCCAGGCATCTTTAATTTGAGGTACACATAACATGGTCGAGCCATGAAGCGGGCATAGGCTGGTCTTCCCAAAATAGCGTGGTAAGCGCTCTGGAAATCCACGACTTCAAATGTCAGCTTCTCTTTGCGGAAATGCTTCGAGTCGCCGAACACTACATCCAGAGCTATTTGACCGAGTGACTCAGCCTTCTTCCCAGGAATGACTTCGTGAAAACTCATGTTGCTGGAGCTGAGCCTGGACATCGGAATGCCCATTCCCTTGAGCGTCTCTGCATATAGTATATTCAACCCACTGCCGCCATCCATCAATACCTTCGTTAGTCGAGTGCCCTCGACGACTGGGTCGACCACCAGCGCTTGCCTCCCAGGGGTGGCAATGTGAGTGGGGTGATCGGATTGGTCGAATGTAATGGGAGTTTGCGACCATTTCAGATAGCTTGGTGTCGCCGGGGCGACCATATTTACCTCTCGGTTGATCACTTTTAGTCGACTTTTGCTCTCTACGTCAGCAAAAATCATCAGGGTGGAATTGACATGAGGGTACCCTCCATCACTGTCCTCCTTGTCCTCGGCCTTGTCTGACTCCTTCTCTTTGTCCTTGGGTTGTTTTCCTTGAAACTGTTGGATTAAGAGCCGGCACTGGCGAGTGGTATGTTTCGGGTAGATGAAGTTACCCTCTTCGTCTTTCTTCGTGTGGATGTGACACGGTAGATCCATCACGTCATTTCCTTCTTTATCCTTTACCTTCTTGGGGTTCCAAGATCCTTTGGGCTTCCCTTTGAATTTGCCCTGAGTCACGGCCAGAGCCTCTCCAGGAGCAGCTGGCTCGGCCTTCCGCTTCTGCTTCCGACTGGAGTTTCCTTTTTCCGATTGACTCGGCTTATACTTGCCACTCCGGAGCCTGTCCTCTTCTTCACCGTTAGCGTATTTGGTGGAAATCTCCATCATTCGACTCAGGGTCATATCTCCGGTTCGACCAAATTTCAGGCTCAACTCTCTGTTCTTGACGCCATCCTTGAAGGCACAGACCGCTTGATGGTCCGACACATTCTCCATGGTATGATGCAAAGTGATCCATGTCTGGATGTAATCTCTCAATGTTTCACTCGACTTTTGTATGCAGACTTGCAGCTCCGTCAATCCGGCCGGCCGCTTGCAAGTTCCCTCGAACGTCCTGACGAACACTCGGGAAAGATCTTCCTAGGTGTAAATGCTGCTAGGAGCTAACTGATTCAACCACGCCCTGGCCGAACCCTCTAGCATGAGTGGCAAATGCTTCATGGCCACTTCATCATTACCACCACCAATCTGTACCGCCACTCGGTAGTCTTCAAGCCAAGTTTCAGGCTTGGACTCTCCGGTGAACTTACTTACCCCAGTCGCCGACCTGAAGTTGGGGGGTATCACTGCGGCTCTGATGGCTCAGCTAAAGCATTCTGGACCTGAAACATGGACTCGGCTGCTAGTGGGCACATCTCTGTCATGGCCACCTCTATGAGCTCTGTTTCGATCGACCAAACCTTGCACGATGATGGATCTCGCGTCAAAGCCTGGTTCTCTGGGGTCGACCGGAGCTCTCCGCCCAACACTGAGCTGGCGCCTGTCAT
This sequence comes from Triticum aestivum, assembly GCF_018294505.1. Taxonomy (NCBI): domain Eukaryota; kingdom Viridiplantae; phylum Streptophyta; class Magnoliopsida; order Poales; family Poaceae; genus Triticum; species Triticum aestivum. The sequence continues at coordinate 3,415,262 of NC_057813.1, forward strand.
CCTGCTGCCGATGGGTGTTAGACCCACTTCTCGGGGGAGGAGTTGGCACTCGACGCCTATCATCACGATCAAATCGGTCATCATAGTGGTCCCGCCGGCCTTCATGTCCCACGCGCCTCGAAGGTGACCTTGGGCTGTGGACCGACTGAACAGTATTCACAGCGACGGGTCGACTGTGAATCCTGTTGCGCGACTGTGACACAACTGAATTCTGATCTCCTGCCGCCCGGAGCAAATCCCTGATCTGCATCAAGCCTCTTCCAGCCTCCGACTGAGAGGGCTGAATTGACTCCGCTATACGGGCTGCAGCTGCCAACTTCTGAATTGGGGTTCGATATACCTGAGTCGGTTGTGGAAAGAGCTGACGTCGGCTGGAGTCAGGTACTCGTTGACGCGCACGCTCGTCGAGTGCTCGCTGGAGGTTCTCCAGTCGAGTGCGTTCAGCCAAGTTGGCCAAACGCGCCTCTTCCAAAGCACGAGCCTCAGGAGTTTCTCCTGCGATGGGAGTATGCAGGGCATCCATGTTCCGGCGGCGAAGATCTTCTCTCTGCTGAGAAGTGAGTGGCTCGGGCTGATATTCTTCGTGGGCCTGAGCGGGGTCGCCCCCATCGTCCATCCCGTCGACGCGGGGGAAACTGGGAGGGCTAGGACGCCCGTTGACCATCAGGACCTCCGCCGCTGGATCACTGCTGTCGCACTCGGATGTAGTCTCTACGGAGCCAATCGACAGATCGAACAGGCCGTAGAGAGATTCGTCGGGCTAGATTGCCGCGACTTGGGTGGTGGCCGATTGGCGAGCCACTGCGTGTCTCACCCATCGCTGAAGCCTCGACCGACCGGAGCGCTTGCGCTGGCGGGAGACAAGGAAGGAGGACGGCGCAGGAGTCGACCGGTATGGGGTCGACGGCTGCCGCAGCAGGACGCCGCTGACACACGCCCGAAAGTGTGTCGCCCCGCGGACGGGGAGCGCGTCGATGTCGAGTGGTGCCTCCTGGAGCCAAGCGGAGTCGTCGGTGATGAAAGTGAGCGCATCGAGACGGATCTCGCGGCCCTCGACCAGAGCTCCGCCAGAAACCATGATGAAGGCAATCGGACAAATTGCAACTTCTCCAAAAAGTCGCTAAGACACCTGCCCCAAGGTGGGCGCCAACTGTCGTGGTTCTAAGTCTGACAGTAGAATAGGGGGTAGGTATGGAGAGGCAAGATCCTAGCTATGGAGTAGTTGTACACACGAGTGTTTTACGAGTTCAGGCCCTTCTCGGAGGAAGTAACAGCCCTACGTCTCGGAGCCCGGAGGCGGTCGACTGGTTTATGTGTATACGAGTTACAGGGGTGCGAATCCTTTACACTGAGGAGGGGGGTGGCTTATATAGAGTTCGCCAGACCCCTCCGGCCCTCAGTTATACAGGGTTTAAAGTACATTAAGACAGGGGGTTACTGGTAACGCCCTCATAAAGTGTCATGCGGACTATTAAAGCTACTTAATGATAGACCGTTGCGTGCTGAGTGACTTTAGGTCTCCTGGCCGTCGAGTGGTTAGCTTCATGGTCGAGTGGCTATCTTCATCGTCGAGTGTTCCTGAGTTTGTCGAGTGAAGTTCCTCTTGGTCGACTGGAAGGTACCTTCTTCTAAGGATGTCCTTGGGTAGGGTATCCTAGATAAGTCCATGACCCTACCCTAGGTACATGACTTCATCACCCTGTTTGGCGTGGCTGTTGGAGATGATCTTAGCATTTAGTTTGGGTGTGTTCGCGTGATGAACTCCGACGAGGTAAGGACTATCTTTTTTTTAGGGTAGTAAGGACTATCTTTAACGTAGCAGGAACATGTTTATCTAACTTTTTAAATTTGTAACTCCATTTGTGGTATCTGTCCTTCGCCGAGCAAAAAGTGCCCGCAAAATCGATTTAGATTATATCGGCTCTGCAAGAGATGCTCTAAACCAGCAAAGCTTCTGCTTAAAAGCCAACAAAGATTGACATGTGCGCGCATATTTTCGGACATGAAACATATGAGGAGGATAGTAGATGGAAACATTTCCAAATTGATGTCAAACATACGAATAATAGATGGAAACACTTCTAGATTGATCCAGATTTTCCACGCACGTAGTTTTCCACTCCCAAACTTTGCAAACATGACACGGCAGCAAACAAGACCTAACACATAGTCTGGAGAAGTGTTTTCAGAATGTCGCATCTGCTTGCAGGGCTCAACTGAGAACACAAACGCAGTTGCTCCATCACCGGCGAGACGGAGCACGGACGCCGGACTCGTCGCCGTCCTCCAAGAGAGAGTTAACCAACTCGTCCACCGGCCTCGGCCTGTAGAGGACGGTGCTCAGAATCTCGACACCATGGCCAAGATCGAGAAGAAGGTCATGGCTCCTGTAACACCGACTGTGGAGCCACCACAGCAGGTTCGTCAGCGAGTTCCCGTCGTCGAGTGCCGTCAGCGCCCTCGCCTTCTCCAGGGCCGAGTACTTGTCGTAGATCCCTTCCAGCGCATGCACGAAGCCCTTCCATCCGTCACCGGCGCCCTGCCGCCCCGACGAGGCCGGCGTGGTCGACCAGGCCACCAGCTCCCGCACGAACGGGATGTCCAGGAAGAGAGCCCGGGTGGTCGGCAGGAGCGGCAGCACCTGCATGCCCACCCTGCGTTCCTTCCACTCCGGCGGGCAGAGGCTGGGGCGGCTGTCCCTCTTGTTCGCCCACACGACGCCGACGACGCGGGTGCCGCGGCTGAATCCGGCCTCGTACGTCGTGGCCCCTTCCGCCTCCGGCCTCGGGACGTGCCACCACGTATGCGCCGCCAGCATCTCGAACGCGGCCAGCGTCGTGCCGGCGGTGACCAGGCTGCTGTCCTTGTAAATCAGGCCGAGGAGCTTGGCGGAGTAGTAGGCGTTCACGGCCTCGCCGGTCCGCTCCTGGCTGCGCACGTCGCCGGACTCCGTCAGCCCTCCGGGCTCCGGCCCAGGAATGCAGCTTCCAGAGATCGAAGTTCCTCAGCCTGGTGCACCTCGCGCCGCTATCTCGGGACAGCGTCAGGTAGTCGGCGACCACGGAGTAGGCCTGCGGCCTGTGCTCCCTCCCCCAGGATGGGTCGATCCTGACGAGCACGGCGATGGCGTACACGAAGTACCCCAGCTGGTAGTGGTGCTCGTTGAACATCCCGAAGCCGGAGTCGGCGCCGGAGTCCGTCAGCCCCTGTCGGGTGAGGAGCCCGCCCCACTTGGGGTCGTACAGGAAGCCGTTCGGCTGGAAGGTGCCGTCCAGCCACGGCGTGACGGTGGCGGTCAGGAACCGACGCACCTCCGGGATGACGTCCGGGCACCGGACCTCCTCCGCGATCAGCGCCAGCGTCGCCGCCCTGGCTATCGCCTTCCCGTAGAGGTAGCACGAAGTGGTCGTGATGGGGCTGGAGGAAGCAAGGCCGTCCACGTCCATGCGCAGCGCGGCCACGATCTCGTCCACCCCGCCGTCCTTGATGCCCTCCCGAGAATGCCATGAAGGGGCCAAGAACATGCATAGTTCGCCGGGGTTTAAGAGCCAAGAATCGCCGACGAGGTCGCCGTCGATGCTCCGGTACCGGAAGTCCTTAGCACCCGGACAGAGAGACACTTGCTGAGGCTAAGCAGCCAGAGATGGAGCGGATGCGCGAGCATGAGCAGGTCTCCCTGTTGACTGCAACTCTCCACTTCCCCATCGCATGCATGCACTACCCATGCACGTAGCCCACTCCGCGCACTACGCGCCTGATGTAACTGCGCCTCCATGCGCCGTGATGTAATCCCAGGCTATTTAGCCTCGAGTAATACAGCAGCGACACCACAAGGTGCATCGCTTTCCTCCCTCCTCTCGTCTTTATGGTATCAGACGCCGGCCTTGTCCAGCGCCTGTAGATCGCTTTCCGCTGCCGATCCTTTCCCGCGGCGCCATGGCTACGCCTCCGCCGCCACCACCCCCTCCCCCTCCCTCCTATGGACGTGGACTCCACGGCGTGTTCGCGGCTGCCGCCGCCGGAGCGGCTTCCCCCAACCGTTCCACGCTGCTCACCCCCTCGGCCCTCGCTGCAGCGTCGCGCACCCACGCACTCGTCCCCGGCTCCGACGACTCCCCTGCAACGATCGCGCCGGCCCCTTTGCACCTTGCGGCCGTCTACATCAACCAGCACGTGCCGCTCGTCCTCAACCTCAACCCGCCCAATTTCTCTCAGTGGCGGACGTTGTTCGAGGTCACGTTCCGCAAAACCGGCGTGCTCTCCCACATCACTGCTTCGCCTCGCCCCAACGACCCCGTGTGGCTGCAGGACGACGCCTATGTGATCTCGTGGCTCTACAACCGCATTAGCCCCGAGATCTTCGGGCTCGTCCACCAGCGTGACGCGACAGTCGCCGAGGTCTGGGCGGCCATCTCCTCCATCTTCCTGGAGAACCGCGGGCATCAAGCAGTCTTCCTCGCTACGGACTTCCGTCGCATCGAGCAAGGCGCTGGTTCCGTCCTCTCCTACTTTGCACGGCTGAAGGACTACGCCGACAGACTGGCGGACCTTGGTACGCCCGTCACTGACCGTGAGCAAGTTCTGAACATGTTCCGCGGGCTGCACCCACGCCTCCGCTATGCCATTCCTATAATCACCATGCAGACACTGTTCCCTTCGTTTCTCCGGTGTCGCGCCTTCTTCCTACTCGAGGAGAGTCGCCAGGCACCTGAGAGCCCCCACGAGACAGCGCTCTACGCCGCGCGCTCGCCCCCCAGCACCAACACCGGCGGGGGCTCCTCGGGTGGCTCCAACAGCCGCCGCTCCGGCGGCAACGGCGGACGCAACAAGGGCAAGGCCAAGGTCAGCGACGGTGGCGGGTCGAGCAGCTCAACTCCGCGCCCCCCGGGCCCTTCTGCACCTACTTCCACACCATGGACCGGCATGGTTCACGCCTGGCCCATGCCATGGCGGCCCCATGCCCCGGGCGCTGGAGTACTCGGCCCCCGACCCGGCGCGCACGCGCCATTCGCCGGCCACGCCAGCCACTACGGAGGCCCTCTGCCGGTGCCGCATGGTGCGCCGCCCCCAACCTGGACGCCCGGCGCCACCCCACCACACCCGCTGTACGGGCTGCCCTCGCCCGGTGCCTCCCCCTCCTCGTCGCCTGCGTGGGACCAAAGCGCGCTCATCCACGCACTGAACGGACTCGGGCTGCAGCAGCAGCAGGGCTCCTCCGGCGGCGAATGGTACCTGGACACCGGCGCCTCCGCGCACATGGCGTCCTCGTCAGGTATGCTCACCAGCTCACAGCCCTATCATTCTTCTTGTATTACTGTCGGCAATGGCCACTCGTTCGCGGTCACGCACTCGGGCACTGCCTCCATTCCCACATCCACCACACCCATTACACTTAGCGACGTCCTAGTCTCTCCCCACCTAATCAAGAATCTTATTTCTGTCAAAAAGCTTGCTCGTGATAATCCTCTTAATGTCGAGTTTGACGATGTCGGTTTTTCTGTAAAGGATCGAAGGACGAAGCGGGTGATCCTCCGGTGTAATTCCGATGACGACCTCTACCCAGTTACGAGGCCCACCCGTCATCATGCTCTCTCCGCCACCGCCGCCACACCGGCACTCTGGCATCAACGCCTGGGGCACCCCGGCCATGACGCCCTCACCACCATCCTGCGTGCCTGCTCCGTCCACCCTGCGTCGGCGTCATCTGAACTCTGTCGTGCTTGCCAATTAGGAAAGAGTGTTAGGTTGCCTTTTTCCCTTTCAGAACATGTGTCGTATTTTCCCTTTCAGCTTGTGTATTGTGACGTTTGGACCTCCCCTGTTATGAGTATATCTGGCAAGCAATATTACCTAGTCCTACTTAATGATTACAGTCATTTTTCATGGACTTTCCCACTCGACCATAACTCTGATGTGTTCCCGATCCTTCGCTCGTTTTCAGCGTTTGTCGCCGTCAGTTCAACCTCAATATCCTCTCTGTTCAGTGCGAAAACGGACGGGAATTCGACAACCATCAAGCACGCGCCTTCTTCTCTTCCGAGGGAATTGTACTACGCATGTCCTGCCCATACACTTTCCCGCAGAATGGACGAGCTGAGCGAATTCTGCGCTCTCTCAGTGACATCGTCCGTTCTCTACTTATCCACGCATCCATGCCATACACCTACTGGGCCGAGGCTCTTCACACGGCCACTTTTCTGCTTAACCGCAGACCATGTCGCGCTCGCCATGGCCACACCCCATTTCACCTTCTGCTTGGCATACACCCAGACTACACTCACCTACGCGTGTTCGGGTGCCTATGCTACCCAAACATCACCGCCACGACGCCGCACAAACTCGCCCCGCGCTCTACCCCTTGCACGTTCCTTGGCTACTCCGCCGATCACAAGGGGTACCGGTGCCTCAATCGCGCCACCGGACGTGTCCTCGTCTCGCGTCACGTCGTCTTCGACGAGACTCACTTCCCCTTCAGCGTCGACAACGACCGCACCCCCTCTGTTGTCGCCGAAGATGACACACCACCCCCACCACCAGTCCCTCGGCGGTCGCGCACTGACCGTGCCCCGCCTCGCCGAGCAGCTCCACCCACGCCATCACCCGCTATAATGGCACCCGATGGCCACGCTACTGTGGTCAGTGACAGCACTGCCAGGACCACACCCGATCAGCCCACCACACCACCAAGCTCGCCGACGCCCGTTCCCACCCCGCTCGCCGACACTGACACTGCTGCGTCTCCCTGCTCATCCCCGCCACCCCCTCGTGCGCCCACCCGTCAGCGTGCACCCATGCCCACGCACACCATGGTCACCCGTGCCCAGGCCGGTACTTTCCTTCCCAACAAGAAATACACACAGAACAACACAGCCACTGTCGACCCACCAGCCATCTCCCCCGTGCCCAAGTCTGTGCACGCCGCGCTTCGTGATGTTCATTGGCTAACAGCGATGCAGGATGAATATACGGCGTTGATGGTGAACAGGACATGGACGCTCGTGCCGCGTCCGCCCGGTGCCAACGTGGTCACTGGCAAGTGGCTGTTTCGCCACAAACTCAAGGCGGATGGGACGCTCGAGCGGTACAAGGCAAGGTGGGTGGTCCGGGGTTTCTCTCAACGCCCCGGCGTGGACTTCGACGAGACGTTCTCGCCAGTCGTCAAGGCGGCCACCATCCGCACCGTGCTCGCCGTCGCCGCCGCTCGGGACTGGCCAGTTCATCAGATGGACGTGAACAACGCCTTCCTCCACAGGCAGCTCACGGAGCGTGTCTACTGCCAACAGCCAGCTGGGTTCGTCGACAAGCTGCGCCCCGACCACGTCTGCGTCCTCGACAAGTCGCTATACGAGCTTAAACAGGCACCGCGTGCCTGGTTCGCTCGGTTCGCGACCTACCTGTGCAGCATCGGGTTCACGGCAGCGCGAGCTGACCCCTCGCTGTTCGTCCTCCACGGCGACACCGGCATGGCCTTCCTACTCTTGTACGTCGACGACATTGTGCTCACGGCCTCCTCCACGTCGCTTCTCCGCCGGCTCCAGCAACAACTCTTCGCCGAGTTCTTCATGAAAGACCTTGGCGCGCTCCACTACTTCCTTGGCATCAGTGTGACGCGCACCACCGATGGCTTCTTTCTGTCCCAGCGCAAGTACGCGGACGAGCTGCTGGATCGTGCCGACATGGCTGGCTGCAAGCCGGCCTCCACGCCGATTGACACCCGCTCCAAGCTCTCCGCTGCCGCTGGTGCCCCGGTCCGCGATGCCTCTGAGTATCGCAGCATTGTGGGAGCTCTCCAGTACGTTACCCTGACGCAGCCTGATCTGGCGTATGCCGTGCAGCAGGCGTGCCTCTACATGCACGACCCCCGGGAGCACCATCTCACGCTGGTCAAGCGCATCCTCCGCTATCTGCGTGGCACGACTACGCATGGGCTCCACCTTCGCCGCTCCTCCGAGCTCAACCTGGTCGCGTACTCTGACGCGGACTGGGCCGGCTACCCCGACACACGGCGGTCGACATCCGGCTACGTCGTCTACCTTGGCGACTCGTTGGTGTCCTGGTCCTCCAAACGACAGCCAACAGTCTCCCGTTCGAGCGCTGAGGCCGAGTACCGTGCTGTGACGAACGCCGTCGCCGAATGCTGCTGGCTCCGTCAACTCCTCGGCGAGCTCCATGTTCCTGTCCCAGCCGCCACGGTCACGTACTGCGACAACATCTCCTCGGTGTATATGGCGGCCAACCCAGTGCATCATCGGCGCACAAAGCATATCGAGCTCGACATCCACTTTGTACGCGAGAAGGTGGCCTTGGGACAGCTGCGTGTTCTCCACGACCCCACCACACAGCAGTTCGCCGACATTATGACGAAGGGCCTCCCGACACCGGCGTTCCAAAAGTTCAGGTCCAGCCTGCGCATCCTTCCTCCCGATGCTCAGACTGCGGAGGGGTGTTGACTGCAACTCTCCACTTCCCCATCGCATGCATGCACTACCCATGCACGTAGCCCACTCCGCGCACTACGCGCCTGATGTAACTGCACCTCCATGCGCCGTGATGTAATCCCAGGCTATTTAGCCTCGAGTAATACAGCAGCGACACCACAAGGTGCATCGCTTTCCTCCCTCCTCTCGTCTTCACTCCCGTCCCCTGCTTGCGCCACGTATACTCGATGCTGAACGGCCGGTTAAGCACGGCGTCCCCGGCCGTCGGGAAGCACCGGCTGTAGCGATCAAGATCAGCCTCCATGGGCCATGGCCGCGTCAGGCAGATACGCGACACGGACCACGACGGAGAACCCGGGCGCCGACAGCTGCGAGTCGCCGGACCGCGAGAGCTGGATCGGCGCGTCGGCGTACGAGAGAAAAGTCTGGCCGCTGGTCATCCGGAGGCGCCACTTGGTGAGCGTCCCGTCGCAGGGAGCGGCCTCGAGGAAGGCGTGGTCGGTGCCTCGGTGGCGACGGAGATGCCAACGCCGACGGCGGCGACGGCGACGGTGACGTAGGGGCAGCCGCGGACGAGGAACGCGCGGAGCGAAGGCGAGACGTCGAGGGTGACGGAGAGGTCGTCGAAGGCGGCGATGCGGTGGCTGGGCTGGGCGGCGGCGGTGTCGGTGTCCGACGGCAGGGACGAGACAGTGAGGTCGGCGACGAAGGCCTGGACGATGGAGGACGCGGAGTGGCTCCGCCTTGGATAGCACACCGTGAGCCCCGCGGCGGCGGACCTGATTAGGTAAGGGTGGATGTACTCCGGCATGTCGCCGTCGCCGAGCGCGAAGTTCTGGAAGAAGGAGTTGGTCGGCAGCGGCGCGGAGAGGAGCCCCGGCGCGAAGAACCGGGCCGGGTCCGGTAGCACGGTGGACGTGGCCGGCGGGAACATGGTGTCAAGCTGCGGTGCGGTGGCCGGTGGAGGAGAGGGATGCGGCTGAATGGGATTTTGAGGGAGGAAGCCCAGCGGGAGCCTTTACTTGGCTCCCCGTCCCGTCGGATGTTAAGACCTCTCCCAATGCAAATGTGCTTACACGAGGTGCTAAGTGAATTAAAGACCTTAGCAATTCAAGTCCCCAATGCATAGGTACTTAACTTGTTGTTGCTAAGCACACTTTATTTAATGAGTTAGCACCTAAAGTCTTTCATGCATTGGTCAAATTGTTTCATTTAAGTGGTTTGCCTAGGTTCTCGCGCTTGGCATTGGTTCTTCCTAGGGTCACCAAATTACTCTCTTCCCTCCTTAAATGTTGTGCCATGTCACTTTTTTGCTTATGTGGCAAGCTTAGCACCTGTCCACGGTGGAGCACTGGGAAGGGCCTAATGGCGCGCGGCTTCGGCTGCCGAGCACTGCAATGGTGGGAATTCGGGCCGTCGGGGCGTCGCGTTGGTTGCTGGAACAAATGATGGCTGCTGACAGCGTCTGGTTGGCCGTTGCGCGCGGCGCCCCATGGTCGAGTCAAATCAAAGCGCTGCACAGCACGCATGCAGCTCCTCCAGCTAAAACGAGGCGCCTGTTTGGTTGCCGTGCGCTACACTAGCCGCATTGCATACACTTTTCCACCCAACCTGGCTATGCAAATGCAGCCTCAAATGCACCATATGCATGTTGTTTGGTTGCCTGCATGGGCTGAACCACACTGCCTGGTGTTTGGTTGCATGCATGTTAGTCCACAAAACCAAGGCATGGTGTTTGGTTGTATGCAAAGTTTGATGTGTGGTAACCTCTTTGACTAGTTGATGAGGTTACCACCACACTTCGGCAACACACATCATAAACACAACAGAGTATAAACAGAGTATCAACTAGATAATTCAGATATAAGCAGTACGACAGTTCGTAACAGTTCTACGCATAAACCATAGCAGACTCGATAGTACTTAGGGAGGCCCTGGCCCTACTCCTTGGCGGCGAAGGCTTCGTCGTGCTTCCTGCACTTGTTGGCGACCTCAATGCCATCGTCGTCATAGATGATGACCTTGAGGGTGTCAGGAGTGAGGAGATTGAACGTCACCATGTAGCCGATCTTGATCTGATGAACGGCTGTGTAGGTGGCCCAACCCTGATCCAGGGTCACCCTGCCGTTCATCAGCTTGACCGTCACCTTCCAGGAGCAGCCGGTGTTGTTACTGAGTTTGAACTCTGTCGGCGCCACGACGAAGTGCTTGGTGAAGTCCAGGGGCATGGGGATGCACTCAAGCTTCGGTGCAAAGATGACCTTGCAGAAGTGAGTTGGGCCATCCTCCTGATGGTAGTGGCCGTAGTTGCAGCGCTTGTTGCTGGGGGAGGGGGGGGGGCTCCTCCATGCCCTCGTCGTCGCCACCCTCAGGCGTCTTCGGGTCTTCCTCGGCGGTGGGCAGCAGCTCAACCTCGTCAGGCATTGGGTGAAGGGGCTGCTTGCCCTTGCTGTCAACGGCCGGGAGCACCTCCGTGCCCATCTCATTGCTATCCTCAATCTGCACACAAGTCATGCACTAGTAGAAAAAGGACCTAATATGAGACACATTAGTGCCGGTTTGATTTTGAGCCGGCACTAATGTGTCCAATAGTGCCGGTTCCAACGGCTAGCCGGCCGTCCTCATTAGTACCGGTTCGTGGCGAACCTTTAGCACCGGTTCGTGCCACGAACTGGTACTAAAGAGGGTGGTGGCAGGGTGTTGTCAGTCTGGGGCCCGTCCAGCACCTTTAGTACCGGTTCGTGGCATGAACCGGTACTAAAGGTCGACGTACATAACCCCTTCGTCCCCCCGAGCCACTCTGTTCTTCCCCTTTCCCCTCACTTCCTCTGTTCTTCCCACTCTCTCCTCGAGCTCCTCACAAATTTTGCCCAAAATTTGTCAAGATTTGAAGGCCCCCATCCATTCAAATGATCACAAAGGTTAGCAACTTTGTCCTTTCAACTCTCATTGCTAGATTAGCTCTTGCAATGCTTTGTATAGTGATTAATTTGGGAGGAATAATTATATTTGCTAGTATTTGATTTATATGCAATTTGAGCACAAAAATAACACTTAGTTTGCATATGTAGGTGTGGTTTACTTAGTGCCTTCTAAATCTCTGCGGTAACCACCGTCGATCGCCCGCACCGTCCCGTCGCCGGCACCACCTTCTGGTGAGGCTCTTGTTCATGAATGTTTTACATTACCAAATTGATGTTTATGTGATTTGGATATATAGTTACTCGTAAAATTATCTTACCCGTACGTTGTTTGTTATACATAGTGCCATGGTTTTGATATCTGTCCCCGTCGGCCCTCATCCTTGTTATGATTCGGATGTGGTATATTCTCTTTTAAAACTAGTTGTTGCATTTCGTGTTTATGACAAATTATGTCCATCAAGTTGACATAGATATTTTTATCTAGGAGGTATGTGAATCGGAAATTCCAACCGACCCTATTGTCGAGATGTTAAATTTAGTTGAAAGAGAAAACGAGTATTTGAAAGAAAAATTGAAAAGAATTGAGGGGGAGAAGATGGAATTGGAGTTGCATGTTGCCGATGTCGTCGATGATCACAAGATCAAGATGGAGAAAATGAGGTTGAAGATTAGAAAGATTAGAAAAAATGCCATTGATAGTGTGGCTTGGTATCATTATGCTGTTGGATCAATTGTTACCTTAATTGCGATCTTCATCGCATTTGTTGTTGCATTTAAATTCTTTAGCTAGAGAGTTATTTGTATGTTGCATTTAATTAAGTGTTGTATATGAACTTTATGTATGAACTTGTATTAATTTGGTCTATTCGGTGTTGTGTAATGAAGATGAGCCGACAATGGATGTATGATGACAGATGCTCTCCCGAGTTCATTAATGGCGTGCATACTTTTCTGCTTGCCGCTGAGGCAAACAAGCGGGCGGATGGTTTTATGCCTTGTCCATGTGCTGGCTGTAAGAATGGTCACAGTTACTCTACGTCAAGAACCGTTCACGTCCACCTATTTGAGTCCGGTTTCATGCCCCACTATAATGTTTGGACCAAGCACGGAGAAATAGGGGTTATGATGGAAGACAATGCAGAAGAAGAGGACGACGACAGCTATCCTGGCCATGGGTTCCCTGAATACGATGATACAACAATGAGGGAAGAAGCTGAGCCGGCAATGCAGAAAGAAGATGAAGAAGAGGCATCAGATGAGCCCGCTGATGATCTAGGTCGGGCCATTGCCGATGCAAAGAGAAACTGCGCAAGTGATCTGGAGAGGACGAAGTTGCAGCGCATGTTAGAGGATCACAAGAAATTGTTGTACCCGAATTGCGAAGCTAACAAAAAAAAGTTGGGCACCACACTTGAATTGCTGCAATGGAAGGCAGAGAATGGTGTATCTGACAAGGGATTTGGAAAGTTGCTGGTAATGATAAAGAATATGCTTCCAAAGGACAACGAATTGCCCGAGAGTACGTATGAAGCAAAGAAGGCTGTCTGCCCTCTAGGGATAGAGGTGCAAAAGATACATGCATGCCCTAATGACTGCATCCTCTACCGCGGTGAGTACGAGGATTTGAATGCTTGCCCGGTATGCGGTGCATTGCGTTATAAGATCAGTCACGATGACCCTGGTGATGTCGAGGGTGAGCGCCCCAGGAAGAAGATTCCTGCCAAGGTGATGTGGTATGCTCCTATAATACCACGGTTGAAATGTCTGTTCCAAAATAAAGAGCATGCAAAGGCGATGCGGTGGCACGCAGAAGACCGTAAGAAAGACGGAAAGTTGAGAGTACCCGCTGACGGTTCGCAGTGGAGAAAAATCGAGAGAAAGTACTGGGAGGAGTTTGCAGGTGACCCAAGGAACGTATGGTTTGGTCTAAGCGCGGATGGCATTAATCCTTTTGGGGAGCAGAGCAGCAACCATAGCATGTGGCCTGTGACTCTATGTTTGTATAACCTTCCTCCTTGGTTGTGCATGAAGCGGAAGTTCATTATGATGCCAGTGCTCATCCAAGGCCCTAAGCAACCCGGCAATGACATTGATGTGTACCTAAGGCCATTAATTGAAGAACTCTTACAACTGTGGAATGGAACAGGTGTACGTGCGTGGGATGAGAACATGGGGGAAGAATTTGACCTAAAGGCGTTGCTGTTCATGACCATCAATGATTGGCCTGCTCTCAGTAACCTTTCAGGACAGACAAACAAGGGATACCGCGGATGCACGCACTGTTTGGATGATACCGAGAATATATATTTGAATAGTTGTAAGAAGAATGTGTACCTGGGACATCGTCGATTTCTTCCGAGCAGGCATCCCGTAAGAAAGAAAGGCAAGCATTTCAAAGGTGAGGCGGATCACCGGACGAAGCCTCGCCACCGTACTGGTGCTGATGTACATGATATGGTCAAGGATTTGAAGGTAATCTTTGGAAAGGGTCCTGGCGGACAACCTGTTCTGAAGGACGCTGACGGACGCGCACCCATGTGGAAGAAGAAATCTATATTTTGGGACCTGCCATATTGGAAAGACCTAGAGGTCCGCTCCGCAATCGACGTGATGCACGTGACGAAGAATCTTTGCGTGACCCTGCTTGGCTTTTTGGGCGTGTATGGGGAGACAAAAGATACACCAGAGGCACGGGAGTACCAGCAACGTATGCACGGAAAAGACGACATACATCAGGGTCAGGCCAGCTACGCTCTTACCAAAGAGGAGAAGGAAATCTTCTTCGAATGCCTGCTCAGCATGAAGGTACCGTCTGGCTTCTCGTCGAATATAAAGGGAATAATAAATATGGCAGAGAAAAAGTTCCAGAACCTAAAGTCTCATGACTGCCACGTGATTATGACGCAACTCCTTCCGGTTGCATTGAGGGGGCTTCTACCGGAAAACGTTCGATTGGCCATTTTGAAGCTATGTGCATTCCTCAATGCAATCTCTCAGAAGGTAATTGAGGGAGTTCCGGACTAGGGGGTGTCCGGATAGCCGAACTATCATCATCGGCCGGACTCCAAGACTATGAAGATACAAGATTGAAGACTTCGTCTCGTGTCCGGATGGGACTTTCCTTGGCGCGGAAGGCAAGCTTGGCGATACGGATATGTAGATCTCCTACCATTGTAACCGACTCTGTGTAACCCTAGCCCTCTCCGGTGTCTATATAAACCGGATGGCTTTAGTCCATAGGACGAACAACAATCATACCATAGGCTAGCTTCTAGGGTTTAGCCTCCTTGATCTCGTGGTAGATCCACTCTTGTAACACACATCATCAATATTAATCAAGCAGGACGTATGGTTTTACCTCCATCAAGAGGGCCCGAACCTGGGTAAAACATCGTGTCCCTTGTCTCCTGTTACCATCCGCCTAGACGCACAGTTCGGGACCCCTACCCGAGATCCGCCGGTTTTGACACCGACATTGGTGCTTTCATTGAGAGTTCCTCTGTGTCGTCATCGATAGGCTCGATGGCTTCTTCGATCATCATCAACAACGCAGTCCAGGGTGAGACCTTCCTCCCCGGGCAGATCTTCGTATTCGGCGGCTTCGCACTGCGGGCCAATTCGCTTGGCCAACTGGAGCAGATCGAAAGCTACGCCCATGGCCGTCAGGTCAGATTTGGAAGTTTGAACTTCACGGCTGACATCCGCGGGGACTTGATCCTCGATGGATTCGAGCCACAACCGAGCGCGCCGCACTGTCACAGCGAGCATGATTTAGCTCTGCAGCCGGACAGTACCCTGGAGGCCGCACTCGAGCCCGCTCCGATCTTCAATTCGGAGCCGGCTGCGCAGATCGAGGACGGATGGCTAGACACCGCCTCGGGGGCTGCAACCTCTACGGCGATAGAGTCGAACACTGACCTTGTCCCTCATGAAGCTCGTGACTCCGAGGTGCCGGACTCCTTGCCGGACTCCGAACCTCCCGCGCCCCCTCCGATCAAATCCGATTGGGCGCCGATCATGGAGTTCACCGCAGCGGACATCTTTCAACACTCACCTTTCGGTGACATCTTGAGTTCGCTAAAGTATCTCTCGTTATCAGGAGAGCCCTGGCCGGACTGCGGTCAGGACGGTTGGGATGCGGACGATGAAGAAATTCAAAGCCCACCCACCACCCACTTAGTAGCCACTGTCGACGATCTAACCGACATGCTAGACTATGACTCCGAAGACATCGACGGTATGGACGACGATGCCGCAGACGACCAAGAACCAGCGCCTACCGGGCACTGGAAAGCCACCCCAACTCACGATGTATACATGGTGGATACACCAAAAGGAAGCGATAATGAGGAAAAATGGGACGTGGCGAAGGACAACTCCCCCAACAAACAACCAAAACGGCGACGCAAGCGCCGCCCGAAGACCGGCCTCGATAAAAACGGCACCCATACGGACCCGGCCCTAGAGCAGGGTGAAGCAGTGGACGACAAACATACCACCAAGCAACCATCCGAACATGATGAACTAGACAAGCAACCCATCCCCGGCGAAGACGATCTCACATCACCAGAGCATACGAACCTTCATAAAAGGCTCGTCGCCACTGCAAGAAGTTTGAAGAAGCAAAAGCGGAAGCTCAAAACAGCGAAGGACGCACTCAGAATGAAATGGAGCAAAGTACTCAACACCGCAGATAAATATGGCGCTAGTCACCAGACAAAGAGCTACCCGAAGCGCAAGCTGTTGCCCGAATTTGACGAGGAGGCCTTAGAGCCCCCGCAGCCAAAAAAGAAAGAAGCCGCCTGGCCGGATAGATGACCAGATGACAGGCCAAGAACAGCAAGGGGCGCCGCACACAAGCCGGCACACGATCAGCATAAAGATCCTCAGAAAAAGGATGACCCGGCCAGGTCTATCTATGGGCCAAAAAAGAAGACTCCGGGAAGCAACATAACCCGCCGAGCATTTGAAGACAACGGCACACCCAAATACAGGGGCGCCGCACACCCACTATGTTGCACCGACGAGGTACTGGATCATGGATTTCCAGCGGGATTCAAACCCGTAAACATAGAGGCATATGACGGAACAACAGACCCCGGAGTCTGGATTGAGGATTATATCCTACAAATACATATGGCCAGAGGAGCCGATCTCCATGCCATAAAATACCTACCCCTCAAGCTCAAAGGGCCAGCCCGGCATTGGCTCAAAAGCCTCCCAGAAAATACCATTGGAAGTTGGGAAGAGCTTGAGGATGTGTTTCGAGCAAATTTTCAGGGGACTTATGTCCGCCCTCCGGATGCAAACGATTTAAGTCACATAACTCAACAGCCCGGAGAGTCAGCACGCAAATTCTGGAACAGGTTCCTCACTAAAAAGAACCAAATAGTCGACTGTCCAAACGCTGAAGCCTTAGCAGCCTTTAAACACAACGTCCGAGACGAATGGCTCGCCAGGCACCTCGGCCAGGAAAAACCAAGAACAATGGCCGCACTAACAAGCCTCATGACCCGCTTTTGCGCGGGGGAAGACAGCTGGCTGGTTAGATGCAGCACCAGCGACCCGAGTACATCCGAAGTCAGGGATGGAAATGGGAAATCACGACGCAGAAAAGATCAGCACCGGAATAAGGAAAATGGCCCAAATAGTATGGCGGTCAACGCCGGATTCAAAAGCTCTCGGCCGAATAACAAAGCACTTCCCCTCAAGGACAACAGTGACGAGCTATCCAACCTAAACAAGATTCTGGATAGGCTATGTCAAATACATGGTACCTCCGGGAAGCCTGCAAACCATACCCACAGAGATTGTTGGGTCTTCAAGCAGTCCGGCCGACTTAACGCCGAATGCAAGGGGCTCGACACACCAAGCGAAATTGACGAACCCCAAAAGCAGCACTCCGGAAAACAGAAGACTTTCCCACTAGAAGTCAAAACAGTGAACTCACTTCATGTGATAACACGAAAACACAGTGCGGCACCTGCCGTATCAGGACGCCGTCCGCAGAATGGGGGTAGACCCTACCAAAATTCTCCATAATAGCACTTCCTTCAAAGGAGTGACGCCAGGCCTTTAAGCCAATTATACAGGCTCTGTACCACTAGAGGTTGTGTTCGGTTCATCCGACAACCTCCGTCGCGAAAAGCTCACTCTCCATATCGCCCCATTTCACAGTGGCCCTCGAGCACTACTGGGACGCAAAGCTTTCGCCCGCTCTAATGCAATACCACATTACACATCTCTTATACTTACAATGCCCGGTCCACGCGGCATAATCTCATTAAAGAGTAACTCCGAGTGTTCCTCGACCACGGAGAACGTGAGGCTGCCTTGACAGCCACTCCGACCTTGCAGGTCAAGGCCCCTAAAAACAGGTCATTCAGACCCCGGACACGGTTAGGCGAGTCCAGCGTAAATAATCAAGGGGCTTCCCAGCCGCATACCACCTTTATAAGGGGCCGCGCGTATAAATGATGAGAGCCAATAAAGCTCAACTTTCTTCATCTTCCAAATTATACTTTATTTTAATACAACTTTTGCACGATATTTCTTAGAAACTAAGTCCTTCTCTTTTACAGATGAAGCACGTGCTACACCCGTCCAGGATACGGCACAACGGAGACACAGGCGCAGACGTGCAGCAGGGACCCGTTGCAAGGATTCTTTTCAGATTAAGACCATGCGTAAACATTTCTTACTGTCTCTTGTTGATACGCATCCCCCGGTTTCCTACCATAGCCGAGGAGGAGGCTGGCGTTTTGGCATCGGCCGCGTCAGAAGTTCTTGCCTGTACCTGGACACTAGGGGCTTAGGGCATTGTTCTGCCCGGTATCATAAAGACCGAACACCTCAGGGAGTGTTCGGCATCTCGAGTTAGGCCTTATATGCATCAGCTCTGAATCATGTCTTTGGTCAAATGTTGGGTTTGCCCGGCTCCTGTGTTTTGTTGCCTTACGTTCCGCTCCATCGGTTAACGCAGCACCAGGAGAACTACTGCGATTGTGCCCCGGTTCGGCCGGGCGAGCACCTCAGTAGAGAAAGCCGAAAACTGACTGTCATGATATAGCGAGAGACTGGTCAACCACTCGATCGACCATTGGAATGTTTAGAATTCCTCCGCTTTGACGAAGGACCGCTTCCCGGTCAGGCACATACGCACCCTGAGTTCGGAGAAGAGCGGTGCCACTAGGGGCTATATAGTAGCCCCACATCCGAGCTCCTATGGCTAAGTGAAAGTGATAAAGCATTATAGTCCGGTTGCCTAGTTTTCTATGCTATCACCTCCTTAAAAAGGACCAAGACGTTGGATTAAGTGTGAAAAAGCACTTTTCTTTTTGCAAATACCCCCGCACCATGTGCGTGGGGGCTGAAGCCAAAGACTGCCATCTTTCAGATTATACATACACATATGGCCGCACAGGAGATAGTTCAATACTTGAACGCACAAGTATAAAAAGCTATTGCATTATAAACATGATCTCAGAAATCATACATGTCATTTAAACATAACATCTTTCGAGCACTGCGACTCTATTAAACGAGCGCCCTGCAGGACTTCCTCAAAATAGTGCTCGGTGGGGAATCGGCTTTCGTCCGAACCCCGGGATGCAACAGCGGTGGCATCCATCTCCGCCCAGTATGTCTTAACAGGGGCGAGAGCCATCCGTGCACCTTCTATGCATGCCGACCGCTTCATCGCCCCGATATGCGGCACCGCCCCAAGGAATTGCTGCAACAAGCCAAAATAACTCTTCGGCTTGGGCCTTTCTGGCCACAAATGAGCGACCACATCCGTCATGGCAAGTCCGGACAATCTATGCAGCTCAGCCCACTCAACCAGCCGATCACTCAACGGAAGTGGACGCTCCGGACTATGGAATTGAGACCAGAAAAGCTCTTCCATTTCGTGATCTTCCTGGCTTCGGAAGTGCACGACTACGTCCGCCGCACTCGCCGCCAAATCCAGATAAGGATCCTCCGCACCGCACAATAGGCCCAGCTGAGCATACTTCAGATCTGTGAACTTCCTACGCAGCATAAAGGGCTTTCCAGCCATAATGTCTCTGACCTGACGCAGTTCCTCCTTCATAGCCCGCATTGCACTACGGGCATCCTTGGCTTCGGCGTCGGCCTTCTTCAGGTCCTCTTTCTCCGCTCGGCGTTCTCTTTCCAGAACCTCCTGGCGGTCGGTAGCATCTTTTAATTTCGCGGCCATTCTGGCCATCTCCTCCCTGCTTCGGCAGTGAGCAGCCTTCTCGGCTTCTAGCTCTTCCGCTGCCTTCGAGGCAGCCGCTTCGCTTTTTCTGGCTTGCTCCTTGGCCCGAGCAAGCTCTGCTCGAAGGTTTTCCACAGCAGCAGCACCATCTGCATCAAGCATACAAATTGTAAGGAATGGGCGCCATCTCCCTTACTAGGCGACCGCGGAGCAACCACATACCTTGTGACTCATCAAGTCGTTTATTGACTAGTGAGATGTCCGCATCCCCAACGTCGAGTTGCCTCTTCGGCTCGGCAACTCCATCAGTCCGGCTGGCCACCGAATGTTCCGCCACCTGCATAGGAAAGGCGACAATCTATAACTGAGATTATGATCCTCGGCACGCTGTTGCTTTCGACAGCATACCAAGTCTCAGGGGCTACTATCTATACAGGGCGCACTTCATGTGCAAAACTGTCAAAAGGTATGTCATTTTTTGCGCACCTCAAACCCCGTCAGCAAACTTCCGACGGCCTCACACAACCCGCTTTCGGCGGACGAGATCCTCTCAATCACCATACTCATTAATGTGCGGTGATCTTCTGAGATAGACGCCCTCTTGAGCAAATCTTGCAGCTCCACAGGCCGTACTCCAATGGGTGCCGAACTCTCCGACCCCGCCGGACTCGGGGAGACCCTCCGTGATGACACCTCAGGGTCGCCCGCCCCGCACGATGGGGCGGCAGATGGAGGCGTTTCGCTCTCCATCATCTCCGGACGAAGGTTTCCCGAAGATGAGCTGTGCTGAGATGGGCTGAGATCCGAACTACAAGGTGAAAACTTCGGTTACCCTTAAAAATTAAGCAGGGGTGTCCACTATTACAAAATTCCCCCTTTTTTACTTACGGCTCACTGGAGGGCTGATTCCTCCAAGGAGACAGTACGGCCGGGGCTCTTCCCGGCACAGGACCTTCCGGTACAGATTTCTTTCCCCGCTTTGAGGCCTTGGCCTCCGGGTCTTCAGAAGCGGTCCTCTTCTCCCCCTGGAAGGAGAAACTCTCGATTCCTCCCTTACTGAAAGCCTCCTTGGCAGAGGTGGTAGTTCCCCTGTGCCCCCCTTCTCCCTCCTCCGAAGGTGCAACCTCCAACATTTTGATTAACACGAGATCATGCGTGGTCTCAGGGAGGGGGACCGGACACCGTATTAGTTTTGCTTGCGCTATCTACTCCTGTCCAAGGGATAGCTGGTTAAAAGGCAAACCCACGATAAATAAATAGACGATGTGTCCGAACACAGGGCTACTTACTTGAGTATCCGGGCGATTGCAGCTTAGGCCAGCATCCTCGGTCAAGTCCGGACGCATCTCTTGCGATCCGAAGAACAGTTTGTAAATCTCCGCGGGTGTCAAACCCATGAAGTGTTGAAGAGCTCGTGGCCCCTCCGGATTAAATTCCCACAGGCGGAGGGGGCGGTGTTTGCAGGGCAGTAGGCGCCGGATCAGCATAACCTGTACCACTACGACCAGATTGATCTCCCTTTCTTGGAGGCCTCGAATCCGGTCCTGCAACAGGGGTACGTCTTTGGACGGCCCCCAGTCACGCCCCTTGTTAACCCATGATGTCAGCTGTTGTGGAGGTCCCGAGCGGAAGATGGGCGGCGGCCTCTGCCTGCTGCCCCTGGGAGCGGTGATATAGAACCACTCCTGTTGCCACAAGCCGAGCTCCTCCTGAAAAGAGCCCTCAGGCCATGAAGCATCGGCCCTCTTGCATATAACCGCCCCGCCGCACTCTGCCTGACGCCCCTCAATCATCTTCGGCTCCACGTTGAAGGTTTTGAGCCACAAGCCGAAGTGAGGGGTAGTGCGGAGGAAGGCTTCGCAGACGACAATGAATGATGAGATGTGGAGGATGGACTCCGGAGCCAAGTCGTGGAATTCCAGCCCATAGTAAAACATGAGCCCCCTCACGAAGGGATCCGTTGGGAAGCCTAAACCCCGACGGAGGTGAGACACGAACACGACGCTCTCGCCAATCTCGGGAGTAGGAATAACTTGCCCTCGGGCAGGCAGCCTATGCGAAATCTTGTAGGTTAAGTACTTGGCGTCTCTCAGCTTTAGCACGTCCTCTTCCGTGATGGAGGAGGGCATCCACCGGCCTCGTAGGTCGGGGCCGGACATTGTCGAAGATCAAAGGTACCTGGATCTGGAGCCCTGGGTGTTGGAATTCGGGGCGAGGGGCGGATTCGATAGAGGATTGAAGGAAAAGAACGGGCCTTGGTCTCGTTATAAAGAGGAAGAATACCAAGAGCCGTCCCCGTGACCGTTTGGAACCCGACTTCGATGGAGGGGGCGTGGCAACGGGCGCGGTTGGGTTACCCACGTCCGTATTTATGGGAATCCCGGAATAAGGGGAACACGATCTCTGCTTCGACAAGACGTGCCAAGGAAACCGCTTCGCTAAACGCGCTGAGGTGGTACAATAAAAACGATTCTAGTAAAGGCTTGGTAGTGGTGTGACGTCACGCCACAAAATACGTCAGCAGATTGAACTTGTGTAATATTATTCTCTTTACGGTGGTACGTGGAATTTATTTTTGCAGAGCCGAACACTATCCTGGTGTTCACAATCTTCTATAAATTATTCGGAGGAAGAACCCGCCTTGCAATGCCGAAGACAACATGCGCGCCAGACTCGTCGTCATTTAAGCCTGGTTCAGGGGCTACTGAGGGAGTTCCGGACTAGGGGGTGTCCGGATAGCCGAACTATCATCATCGGTCGGACTCCAAGACTATGAAGATACAAGATTGAAGACTTCGTCCCGTGTCCGGATGGGACTTTCCTTGGTGTGGAAGGCAAGCTTGGCGACACGGATATGTAGATCTCCTACCATTGTAACCGACTCTGTGTAACCCTAGCCCTCTCCGGTGTCTATATAAACCGGATGGCTTTAGTCCGTAGGACGAACAACAATCATACCATAGGCTAGCTTCTAGGGTTTAGCCTCCTTGATCTCGTGGTAGATCCACTCTTGTAACACACATCATCAATATTAATCAAGGAGGACGTAGGGTTTTACCTCCATCAAGAGGGCCCGAACCTGGGTAAAACATCGTGTCCCTTGTCTCCTGTTACCATCCGCCTAGACGCATAGTTCGGGACCCCCTACCCGAGATCCGCCGGTTTTGACACCGACAGTAATCGATCCAGAAATCATACCAAGGTTACAGAATGATTTGGTGCAATGTCTTGTCAGTTTCGAGTTGGTGTTCCTACCATCCTTCTTCAACATCATGACGCACGTCCTAGTTCACCTTTGTGAAGAGATTAACGTTTTGGGTCCTGTATCTCGAAGGGCCATGAAAATGAGGAGGTCATTGAGTTTTGTATTGACTTTATTCCTGACCTTAAGCCGATTGGTGTTCCTGAATCGCGGCATAAGGGCAGACTGGAAGGAAAAGGCATGCTAGGAGGGCATCAAATAATATGTATGGACGGGCATTCTCTCACTGAAGCACACTACACAGTTCTATAGAATTCCGCCTTGGTGGCTCCATATATGGAGGAACACAAGAATTTTCTACAGTCCAAACACCCGGAGAAGTCTCACGACTGGATTACACGCAAACAAACAAGGACTTTCACCGGTTGGTTGCAGAAACGTGCCCTGAATGATGGCGATATTCAAAATGACCTGTACTCGCTATCCCAGTTACCATCTTCGATTATAATGACTTTCAAAGGGTACCAGATAAATGGGAATACATTTTACACGATCGCCCAAGATAAGAAGAGCACCAACCAAAACAGTGGTGTCCGCTTTGATGCAACAACCAACACAGGAAAGGAAACATATTATGGTTACATAGAGGACATATGGGAACTTAACTATGGATCAGGTGATTTGAAGGTCCCTTTGTTTCGGTGCAAATGGGTCAATATGACACGAGGTGGGGTAACGGAAGACCCGCAGTACGGAATGACAACAGTGGATCTCAACAATCTTGCGTATGTAGACGAACCATTCGTCCTAGCCAATGATGTGGCGCAGGTTTTTTATGTGAAAGACATGTCTACCAGGCCGAGGAAAAGAAAAGATAAGGAAGCGAATGGATCATACGACGAGCCAAAGCGCCACATAGTTCTTTCAGGAAAAAGAAACATCGTGGGAGTGGATGGCAAGACAGACATGTCAGAAGATTATGAGAAGTTTGATGAAATTGCTCCATTCACAGTGAATATTGACCCGAGCATCCAGTTAAATGATGAAGATTTTCCCTGGCTATGGCGCAAAGGGACACACGAGAAGAAAAAGTTTCACACCCAAAGATATGTGATGTGATCGGCTTCACTATCATCGCTTTCTTTTGTGTTTCACACCCAGGAGGGAATGTCTGTAATAGTTAGGGTAGTTAATTATGTGTTTTGGCATTTGAAACGCGAAGAAATTTTATGTGCAAACAAATTCTTTTTCATGCATTTACTGATTTTTTTTCCAGCTAAATGACCCTGAAATTGAAAAGCATTTGAAATGAACTCAGAAAAGGTTGAAAGTTGGCATGGTATCATAATTTCATACAAATAGCATGTGCAAAAAAGTAGAGAGGGTTACGGCAAAAACTGGATACACTTCGTGTACAAAATGGACAATCTTTTTCGAAGTATCAGGGTTTCCGATGAAAACTGAAATGTTACAAAGGCATTTCATTTTTTAAATAACCTAAGCATTACCAACTGGAATATAATGATAAAACACACTAATATTAAACATAAGAAAAAAGAATCACTGAAAAATCTTTTTCCAAAGTTAAGTTATTCACAAACTAGTGATTCACACAAATTTCAAATAATTCAAAATTTAAACTATTCAAATTTGAAAACTAGCGGCACTAACAGATCAAAGTTTGTAAATTTTTGTACCTAAAGCAAAAATATTCACAAAGAAACTCTAAATACAGCAAAAAACAACTCAAAAATAAATAAAACAAATAAAAAAGCAAAAAAAAATAAGAAAATTAAAAATGCCCGCCTACTGGGCCAAAGCGGCCTGCATACGACTAGAAACTCAACCTTTTGTTGGGCCAGGATCCAGGCCCGCAAAGGCCCAGTAGGCCCACATGGCAGCAATGAATTGGTAGGCCCAGTAGGCCTGCTTAGGAGAGGAGCTCGAGAGAGCTACCGCACTGGGGCTTATAAACCAGTGTGGTAGCCCTTCGACTAGCGAGGTGGGACTAAACTTGCGCACCGCCTTGAGCCAGCGCACACCTTTAGTACCGGGCCGTGGCTCCAACTGGTACTAAAGACCCCCCCCCCCTTTAGTACCGGTTGGAGCCACCACCCGGTACTAAAGGGGGTGCGCTTCCCGCCGCTTGGCCTGGCCAAAACAGACCTTTAGTACCGGTTGGTGGCTCCAACCGGTACTAAAGGTCCATCCTATATATACAACACTTGAAAAAAATTCAGTTTCCCTCTGTTCTTCCCTCTGTTTCCTCCCTCCGTCGCGCCGCCCTGCCCCGATCATCGCCGCCCCTACCCCTCGTCGCCGACCCCGACCGTCCCCGCCCCTC
>NC_057813.1:3440918-3471423 GCF_018294505.1 Triticum aestivum
AATATTAGAATTGTTATGGAAATGTTAGTTATATGATCATGAAATTTTAGAATTAGTTTTAGTTAGATGAATTAGATTAATGTCAAATTGTTAGAATTTGCATATATATATAGAATTTTAGTTATCCTCGACGATATGCGGGCATATAGTATTTGTTCTCGACGATATGCCCGGCCCGCATCCTCGCTGTCGACCCGTTCGCGACGATGTCATGCTTCAGGGGACCCATGTCCGGGACTGGGCTTCGCCGGGCTGGCACTGGGAGGTGCTACCTGGAGGGGTGCGCCGCTTGGTGAGGAACCCGACCTCGGGTCCCGTCGTCGACCCTGATCTTCTTTGGTGGCGTTCGCGTGGGCCACATTCGGTGCAGAGGCAGCCGGCCCCGCCGGAGGTGGTGCGTCGCCGTGTCAGGGAGGAAGATGAGCACGTCCATCGCTACATGGCTGCTATGGACGACGTCATATTCTCCACTACTTGGCGGGTTCTTTGGGCAGATGATCGGAGATATGATCCTGTGATGGTTCCTTCTTTTTGGGTGTGCACCGCCCGCGCCCCAGGAACCGCGAGTGGCGCCCTAGATTCTTCTGTAGTACTCAATCTTTATTAGGTACCTAGCCAGTGATGTATTCGATATATAGTATTCGAGACGATGTATTCGAGATTATATATATTAAGGCGATGATGTATTCGAGATTATATATTCGAGAGGATGTATTCGAGATTCAGATTTTCCTTATTGATTAATTGCATCCATGCATTGTAATTTGAATACTAAATTGTTTTATATTTCTTCTGTATTATTAGTAAAGTAAAAGCTATGGCGGACAATACCGGCAGAGAGAGAGAGAAGAGGAATTGTTCGACATCATACGCAGCCCTCACAGGCTAGATGATCTGAATGAAGCAGATGACGGCTCCCAATATCTTAACAATACCGGAGAGGGTGATGAAAAGATATTCGATCTCGACGACCGGGCTGATGAAGTCATGAACTATGATTATGATTATGACACAGACAATGTTTGTGATGACACAGACAATGCTGATCTTCAAATAACAAACACTATCGGCGAGGTATATTTATATAAGCATGCATCATGGTGATCATCACATGTTTTTTTATTGAAGATATATTAACGAATCGATCTTTCTTCTTTCAGCCCTCCGGATCGAGCAAATCTGCTTCTACAGACAGCAAGACAAAGCGAGGCCCGGGAAGATTGTTGAAGGATGGTGTAAAGTACCACATCGAATCCATCAAACCTAGTGGCGAACCCCTCATGCCTAAGAACATTGCGAACAAGTGGACTCGTCAGTGCAGAGTTCTTGTGAAGGACAAACTCCCTATCTCCATTCAAGAATGGAAAGAGCCAAAGACTAAATGTCCAGGTGTTACTTGGGTCGATGGCAGAGCCAAAGAAGACCTGGTGAAATCTCTGATGGAACATTTCACCCTACCAGATCATTTCACTAAAGCAGATGTGGACAAAGTCAAGGCCGCTGCTCTTAAGAAGATGGCAATTGCATTCAACACCCACAAGAAAACTGTATGGGCCAACTACCTCGCTAATGAAAGGAAGACTCCAGATTTCAAGGGAACACTAGAGAAGCAAAGAGAACATTGGGACGATTTCGTGACCTTCAAGGATTCAGAAATATCTAAGGAACGGTCGATGAAAAACAAGGCAAATGCCGCAAGAAAGACGCAGTTCCATAGGCTGGGTTCAGGTGGCTACGTGGTGGCATTGCCTAAGTGGGATAAGTCTGAGCAAGAGATGGAGAATGCAGGGGTCACTCCGGTTACCCGGCACTGGCCCCCCAGGTGCAGAACTTGGTTCTATGCGCATGGGGGAGCGTTGGACCCGAAGACAGGCGGAGTTTCACGGAAGGCAAGTCTAAAAGGAGCCGAACAAAAGATAATTGACGCAATAGATGAAGCTCGAAGGGGGTGTTCACGCCCAACAGAGAGAACGACGAGCTTACGTGCGCCCTGGGAAACCCTGAACAACCGGGAAGAACACGAGGCATGGGCGTTATTCCCTGGTATGAGGGCTTTTCAGAATGGAACAAGGACTATAGGAGCCGTGCAAGAAGGAAGATGGAGGAGGAGAAGAAAAGGAAGCTAGAGGAGGAGCAGAGGAAGCAGGATGCAGAACGCCTTCAGGGCCTAGAAGCAAGGCACGCGGACCTGGAACTCAAATTCTAGCAGCAGCAACAGCAGATCGACTCACTTAGCCAGGAAAGGGGGTCTCAGCAGCGGCAGCAGCAAGCGGATGATCGTCCAGCATTGGATAGCACCGCCCCATCCATGCCGAGAAGCAGCGTTGGTTCTGCCCCGGGCGACACACTGCTGGATAAATACCCTGTGGATGACATCATAGAGAACACTAACTGCGAGCTGCACTCCAAAATGAAGAACATATCCATGAAGGTGGCGGACGGCGTTGCTTTTCCAGTTACCCCCGAAGCAACCTACCATTGCATCCCGATTCCAGAGGGCTATGCTCGTGTCATGGTTGATGAAGTGGTGGACCCATATTCGGGGCTAACGCTTGACATTCCTGGAGGTGAAGACGAGCGCACACTCGGAGAGGCCATACATCATATCATCCTATGGAGAAAGGATTGCATAATCTTTTGAAGTCCACCGACACCGCGTCATCTGCCGACTCCTCGAAGTCCGCCACCGAGTCAGCAGACTCCCGCTCCTCCAAGTCCACGAATGCATGAGACGACTCCTCCTCGAAGTCCGCCACCTCCTCCAAGTCCCCGAACGTGTGAGCTGACTCCTCCGGTTTCAAGCCCGGCACAGCGTCATGCCACTTCTCCGGTTGCAAGTCCAGCACCGTGTCAGGCCACACCTCCTGCTTCAAGTCTGGCACATCGTCAGGCCACTTCTCCTGGTCCAACTCCACGTCAGCAGTCTCCGCCGTCTCAGCAATCACAGAAGAGACATCCTGCAGCTTTGGTGCGTAGCGGTACGAGTCGAGGTAGTTCAGGAAGTACAGGCGAAGGCAAGCGATATAAATATGGTCCAAGCCTCGCTCATCTTCCTCAGAGGCCTTACGACATGACTAAGGAGCAAAACACAGCCATAGTGCAAGCCCAAGTGGACGCCATTTTGGACCGAAACCGGCACCGCCGCCAAAGGAGAAAGTGCCTGAGAAAGTAATTGACCACTTCATTCATATGGCTAGAGAACCAGCTCCCAAGCCTGTTGACTCGGACTATGAGCGCCAAATCAGGAAGGCACATCGAGCATGACTACAGAAGGAAGTGAGCTCAAGCTCGAGCCAACAAGCAGCTGGCAAAAAATGCGGGAAAATCGTTCCCCAGTTGGGAGAACAGGCGGCGCAAGAGATCCCCCGCTTGTTGTGCCAACAACACATGAGAGGAGTAGTACGCGCGCCAAATATTATTGTGGGCAAACCGTTAGTGTTCCCCAGCATGGCGATGTGGTAATAACAGAGGATCATATAATGCAGGCTCAAATGCTCAATATCTCTGTTGGACAACTCCTCGAAATCGAGCCCATGCCTGCGCTTAAAGAATCGGAAATAGCATGGCAATATGTCCGGGGCAAACCTTTGGTCCATCCAGACAAGGTCAAGGACCTCCCAACGAGAATGTATCAATTGCATCAATGGTACATGAACATTACCAAGATTTCCAATCGAGAGTCCCTCATGGTGAATGTCAAGCATGACCATTATTACCATGAGAAAGCTCTGGCCATTGAGTATCCAGAACTATTTCAGTTATTTAATCAAGACGCACTCGACAAGTCTATCGTCAGTTGCTATTGTCTGTAAGTGATTTCTTTTTGTAATTTAAGTCTCAAGCTAGTTATTTAGTGATAACTTTGATCAATCATTACATGTAATTATCCTCACTATATTCTTTTTCTGTGGTATTATATGCAGGATGAAGATGTATGAAATAAAAAAAGCTGGACGCTATGGCTTTGGGTTCATTGACCCAAATACCATTAATCAGGACATATGGCAGATTGAATGTTGTCGACATGATGTAGAAGAAAGCACGCTAGAGTTCTTGAAGCGCCTCAATACCAATGAAGATATACTACTTCCTTACAACTTCCCGTGAGTCACACTGTCTTGTACTACAAATTATGTCTTTGCTTACTAGCTGGCTAGATGTTAATAATTAAGTGTATACGGTTTACGGTAGTTGATTAATTTTATGCACATGCCCGCTTAATTAAGACATGCAAACGTGTGCGTATGCAGTTGGCACTGGGTCTTGTTAGACATTAAAGTTGAGGAAGGAAAAGTTGAATTACTGGACTCACTAACTAAAGAAGATACAGACTACACCATCGTGAAGGGGATAGTCAACAGGTAATTTCAATCATTATTAACTATTAATTAGTTCTTGATATGAACTATTTAATAACCCCTTTATTAATTTTCTTTGCCGGCGGGCAGGGCATGGGCGAAGTTCATCAAGGTGACTCCAGGCACGTGGCCAAAAAAGTTGTTTTGGCATCGACCCAAGGTAAGTAATTAAGTAGTACTAGCTAGCTACCATCTCTTTAATTCTTGTTTCAATATCATTAATTAATTATTATGCTTGATTAATCATTATCTGATTCAATTCCATTCTCGTAATGGCTCTGAGGCAGGCGAAAGGGAATAATCTGTGTGCATACTACATTTGTGAGAACATTCGCATGATGACGTGCGAAAGGAGCAGATCTGATAGACAGGACTGGGTACATTTTTGTCAGAACACTACTCACACCATTATTGATATCTAGTCACACAACTAACACACATGCATATTGATCTCCTTCTTAACAGTTCAGATCGGTGCGGGATAAGCTCCTACCATCGGACCGCATACAAGCACTTCAAGAGGAAATAGCCGGATTTTTGCTCGACCAGGTCATGGATCCGAAAGGAGAATACTATTACCCGCTACCGCCCCCATGAACCACTTGTCATCGTGCTCCGAAGGCACCAAGGCAACATGTAGTAGAAATTATATATGTATATACATGTGTATATGTGTGAATAGTTAATGGTGTTGGCTGTGAGACATTCGATGATATTATATATGCGGTTCTACATACGAGAAAATCTATTTAATATATATGCATAACGTGTACAATTTGTAGTATCGTGAAATACCAGCAAACAAAAAAGAATTAAATGGAAAATAAATCCAAATTGAAAACACAAAATTAAAGCAAAAATAAAAAAAACACCCAAACATTTAGTACCGGTTGGTGTTACCAACCGGTACTAATGTCCTACACGCACACGGGCCTGGCTCGTGCCACGTGTTTGCACTTTAGCGCCGGTTCGTGATGAACCGGTACTAAAGGGGGGGGCCTTTAGTCCCCACTCTTTAGTGCCGGTTCGCCAACCGGCATTAAAGGCCGTCACGAACCGGCACTAAAGCCCGGTTCTGCACTAGTGATGGAGTCAGGCATTGCATAGAGTTCGTGGCTAATTCAAGAGCTTGTAGTTAAAACGACATGACTGTCACTCTTCTCCTCCTCTCCACCCCTCCCCCCCTATATTTCCTCACCCTGCCCACCACTATTTACCCACCCCCTCTCTTCTCTCACTGTCAACCTTCCTCCTCCCCATCGCCATGAGCTCTAGCTCCAACTCCAACGGCAACCCCTTCCCTTAGGGTATTGGCTGCAGGGCCTTCTTCCTCGGGTGGACGGCTGGTGACCGGACCAAGTTCGAGAACACCATGGAGGTGTGCTCGAACTTCGGCTCCATGCCGGACATGCAGAATGAATCCAATGTCATGCTCATGAAGGCCACTCAAGATGAGCTGAAGACGCTGATTCCTGACCCAGCGAAGGGCGCGATGGCAGTTGACATCCTTCGCTGGGCCATGAATCAGGTTGTCTCCGACGACCCTAAATAGAGGAAGAAGTGGCGCAAGTACAAGACCTACTGGGTTCCTAATGACCGTCGTGCCACAGTGTATTGGGAGACGGGTATCGCGTCATCGGCGGTCATCGGCGGGGAGCCTAAGGAGGAGGAGGAAGAGGCATGCACATGCCAGCTAGGGCGCCGGAGCCAGTCCGTCCTACCTGGCAGATCGACCTCGACTTCGCCGAGGACGACGAGGACGACCCGCCGGCCCGCACGGCGATGAAGAAGAAGAAGAAGGCCAGCGGCTCGACCAGCCGCTCCGCACGCCAGTGGCGGCCGCCGCGGTCAGCTCGTGTCCGTTCTGTACCCCCTTTCCCCCTATTCCCCTATTCCCCAATCCCAAAATCTACCGATCTTGCATGTATGAACTCATATGAACTGCTATGCACTAGTATGGATTACCCCTATGCTTAGCTACCTCTATTCCCCATTCCGTCCGCCGTGGATCGAATCTATCGTCATGGATCGAATCTAGCGTTCATGTCAAAGAGAGAGAAGTGCTTACCGCCATTGGGGAGTCCGGTGGTCTTCTTCCTCTGCTCCGATCCACCGCCGCCAGTGATGGAGTCTGGTGGTCTTCTTCCTCGGCTCCGATCCGCTGCCGCCGGTGAGAGTTGGGAGAGTGGGGAAGAGTGGGGAGAGGGAGCGGTGAGGGGCGGTGAGGCTAATAACTGCCGGTGCTTCGGGAAGCAACGAGGCTTCTCAAGCGTGGCCGCGCGCGTGCAGCCACGCCTGCCCAGGTGCACCGCTCAGGCCTGGCCCTGGAGAAACTGCCGATTCGTGCGTTTCTAGTGAGCCAGACCCTGAGGTGCTTTAAGAAGCGTGCGATGCAGCCCAATAGTGTATGCGGGCTACCAAACAGGCCGAATCCTTCTCGCGCGGGCCTGGTTGGACCTCATGCGGGAAACCAAACACGCCCGAGGTGACTCTGGTAGGAAAAAGTCGCTGCAGGGTAGTCGACTGAAATTTCACTTGGGGTCAGTCGAATCAACATGAAGCGTTAGATCAAAAAGGAATGCTTCGGATCGTCTTCCCTGCCGCCCTGCTCCCACCGGCCGGGCCTCCTACTGTCGCCGCCTCGCCACCCCGCACTCCCCGGAACCACCCCCACCGCCGGTCTCCCACCGCCCCGGCCATCCCTCTAGGCCCCGTAGCACCGAGTTTTTTCTCCAGCAAATTCTCACACCACCGCCCCCACCACCGCTCCACCCTGAACCCTAAGATAGACACTAGGGTAGCCTGCCCAACAAGCTTCTTCCTCACCTCTGGCTATTTCTCCCTTCGACCAAAATCGACTGACCCAACTGTGAAAACTCAGTCGACTGAAATGCAGCAATTGTGAAAAGTCCAAAACAAGCCTAAAACTTACAGAAAAAAGCTAAATCAAACTCTAAACCGTGAATTCCGAAAACTGGCACTCTGAACTTACCAATCTCATTCTATTTTGAAACTTGAGAGTGTTTTTTTCAGTGAGACCTTGAGAGTGTTTAGCTTTTATTCGTTGAGTCTGGGCCGGCCCATTAGTGCAGTCCCTCGCGTCGCTCATTCATAGTTGTAGGTTCGCTCGACCACCGCTCCCTCCCTTCTCTCCATCGCCTTGTTTTTTTCATGATAATACGTGTCTCATTCATATCATAAAGATTAAAGTACAAATCACGTAAGAACCGACATGACAAAACTGAAAAGATAGCAGAACATCTCTGAGCTTGACACCAACGCCCATCACCTACCTCTGGCACCACGATGCTACGTCTTGAGCTTGCATTGGTTTTCCTTGAAGAGGAAAGGGTGATGCAGCAATAGTAGCGTAAGTATTTCCCTCTGTTTTTGAGAACCAAGGTATCAATCCAGTAGGAGGCTCCTCAAAAGTCCCACACACCTACACAAACAAACAAGAATTCGCAACCAACGCAATAAAGAGGTTTGTCAATCCCTTCATGGCCACTTGCGAAAGTGAGATCTGATAGAGATAAATATATTTTTGGTATTTTATAATATAGATTGGAAAAGTAAAGATGCAATTAAAAGTAGATTGAAATATTATATGATAAAAGATAGACCCGGGGGCCATAGGTTTCACTAGTGGCTTCTCTCAAGATAGCATAAGTATTACGGTGGGTGAACAAATTACTGTCGAGCAATTGATAGAAAAGCGAATAATTATAAGATTATCTATGCATGATCATGTATATAGGCATCACGTCCGTGACAAGTAGACCGACTCTTGACTGCATCTACTACTATTACTCCACACATTGACCGCTATCCAGCATGTATCTAGAGTATTAAGTTCATAAAGAACAGAGTAACGCATTAAGAAAGATGACATGATGTAGAGGGATAAACTCATGCAATATGATATAAACCCCAGCTTTTTATCCTCGATGGCAACAATACAATACGTGCCTTGCTGCCCCTGCTGTCACTGGGAAAGGACACCGCAAGGTTGAACCCAAAGCTAAGCACTTCTCCCATTGCAAGAAAGATCAATCTAGTAGGCCAAACCAAACTGATAATTCGAAGAGACTTGCAAAGATAACTTAATCACACATAAAAGAATTCAGAGGAGATTCAAATATTTCTCATAGATAAACTTGATCATAAACCCACAATTCATCGGATCTCGACAAACACACCGCAAAAAGAGTTACATCAAATAGATCTCCAAGAAGATCGAGCATGGTATTGAGATTCAAATAGAGAGAAGAAGCCATCTAGCTAATAACTATGGACCTGAAGGTCTATGGTAAACTACTCACAACTCATCGGAGAGGCTATGGTGTTGATGTAGAAGCCCTCCATGGTCGATTCCCCCTCAGCGGAGCACCGGCGAAGGCTCCAAGATGGGATCTCGTGGATACAGAAGGTTACGGTGGTGGAAATAGTTTTTCGTGGTCTCCTTTGATGTTCTCAGGGTACATGGGTATATATAGGAGGAAGAAGTAGGTTGGTGGACGCCCGAGGGGCCCACGAGATAGGGGTGCACCCAGTAGGGGGGGTGCGCCCTACACCCTCGTGGCCGCCTCGGTAGTTGCTTGACTTCCACTCCAAGTACTCTGGATCACGTTCGTTCCAAAAATCACGCTACCGAAGGTTTCATTCCGTTTGGACTCCGTTTGATATTCCTTTTCTTCGAAACACTGAAATAGGCAAAAAAAACAGCAATACAGGCTGGGCCTCCGGTTAGTAGGTTAGTCCCAAAATGAGATAAATGTCTAAAGTAAAGCCCATAAACATCCAAAACGGGTAATATAATAGCATGGAACAATCAAAAATTATAGATACGTTGGAGACGTATCAAGCATCCCCAAGCTTAATTCCTTCTCGTCCTCGAGTAGGTAAATGATAAAAACAGAATTTTTAATGTGGAATTCTACCTAGCATAATTCTCGATGTAATTTTCTTTATTGTGGCATGAATGTTCAGATCCAAATGATTCAAAATAAAAGTTCATATTGACATAAGAAATAGTAATACTTCAAGCATACTAATCAAAGCAATCATCTCTTCTCAAAATAACATGGCTAAAGAAAGTTCATCCCTACGAAATCATATAGTTAGGCTATGCTTCATTTTCGTCACACAAAAATGCTCCCATCTTGTACACCCCCGATGACAAGCCAAGAAATTGTTTCGCACTTAAATAATCTCAAACTTTTTCAACTTTCATGCAATACATGAGCGTGAGCCATGGATATAGCACTATGAGTGGAATAGAATATGATGATGGGGATTGTGTGTAGAAGACAAAAAAGAGAAAGTCTCACATTGACGAGGATAATCAACAGGCTATGGAGATGCCAATCAATTGATGTCAACATGAGGAGTAGGGATTGCCATGCAATGTATGCACTAGAGCTATAAATGTATGAAAGCTCAACAAAAGAAACTAGTGGGTGTGCATCCAACTTGCTTGCTCACGAAGACCTAGGGCATTTTGAGGAAGCCCATCATAGGAATATACAAGCCAAGTTCTATAATGAAAATTTTCCACTAGTATATGAAAGTGACAACATAAAAGACTTTCTATATGAAGAACATGGTGCTACTTTGAAGCACAAGTGTGGAAAAAGAGATAGTAACATTGCCCCCTTTTTTATTTTCTTTTTTTGGGCTTTCCTTTTTTTGGCCTTTTTTTATTTGGCTTTTATTTGGGGACAATGCTCTAATAATGATGATCATCACACTTCTATTTATTTACAACTCATGAATTACAACCCAAAACTATAACAAGATATGACTCTATATGAATGCCTCCGGCGGTGTACCGGTATGGGCAATGAATCAAGAGTGCCATGTATGAAAAATTATGCATGGTGGCTTTGCCACAAATACGATGTCAACTACATGATCGTACAAGGCAATATGACAATGATGATGCGTGTCATGACGATAAACGGAACGGTGAAAGTTGCATGGAAATATATCTCGGAATGGCTATGGAAATGCCATAATAGGTATGTATGGTGGCTGTTTTGAGGAAGATATAAGGAGGTTTATGGGTGATAGGGCGTATCGTATCACGGGGTTTGGATGCACCGGCGAAGTTTGCACCAACTCTCAAAGTGAGAAAGGGCAATGCACGGTACCGAAGAGGCAAGCAATGGTGGAAAGGTGAGAGTGCGTATAATCCATGGACTCAACATTAGTCAAAAAGAACTCATATACTTATTGCAAAAATCTACAAGTCATCAAAAACCAAGCACTATGCGCATGCTCCTAGGGGGATAGATTGGTAGGAAAAGACCATCGCTCGTCCCCGACCGCCACTCATAAGGATGCACAATCTAAGAACACCTCATGTTTCAAATTTGTTACACAACTTTCACCATGCGTGCATGCTACGGGACTTGCTAACTTCAACACAAGAATTCTTTAAATTCATAATCACCCAACTAGCATGACTCTAATATCACTACCTCCATATCTCAAAAGAATTATCAAGTATCAAATTGATCATAGCATCCAATTCACTTCCTATAATAGTTTTTATTATACCCAACTTGGATGCTCATCATTCTAGGACCAATTTCATAACCATAGAAAATACCATGCTGTTCTAAAAGACTCTCAAAATAATATAAGTGAAGCATGAGATACTAACAATTTCTACAAAATTAAGCCACCGCCGTGCTCTAAAAGATATAAGTGAAGCACTAGAGAAAAAACTATCTAGCTCGAAAGATATAAGTGAATCACATAGAGTATTCTAATAAATTCCAATCAAGTGGGTTTATCCCAAAAGGTGTGTGCAGCAAGGATGGTTGTGTTAAACTAAAAAGCAAAGACTAATATCATACAAGACGCTCCAATAAAACACATATCATGTGGCGAATAAAAATATAGCTCCAAGTAAAGTTACCGATAGACGAAGACGAAATAGGGGATGCCTTCCCGGGGCATCCCCAAGCTTAGGCTTTTGGCTATTCTTGAATATCTTGGGGTGCCATGTGCATCCCCAATCTTAGGCTCTTGCCACTCCTTATTCCATAGTCCATCAAATCTTTACCCAAAACTTCAAAACTTCACAACACAAAACTCAACAGGAAATCTCATAAGCTCCGTTAGTGAAAGAAAGAAAAACCACCACATAAGGTACTCTAATGAACTCATTCTTTATTTATATGGGTGTTAAACCAACTGTATTCCAAGTTCTCTATGGTTCATACTACTTAATACTAGCCAAAGATGCATCAAAATAAGCAAACAACACACGAAAAACAGAATCTGTCAAAAAAGAAACAGTCTGTAGCAATCTGTAACTCTAGAATACTTCTGGAACTTTACAAATCCTACCAAAATAGGAAGTCCTGATCAATTTGTCTATTGATATACAGAAAAAATAATCAACGCAAAAGCACGTTTTTGTGAATTACTAAAATTATTTTCGTGCGTGCAAAGTTTCTGTTTTTCAACAGAATCAAATTAACTAACACCATAGGTTATCCTATAGGTTCTACTTGGCACAAACACTAATTAAAACATAAAAACACATCTAAAAAGAAGGTAGATGAAAAATTGATTACTAAACAGAAACGAAAACAAAAAACACAAATAAATTTGGGTTGCCTCCCAACTAGCGCTATCGTTTAACGCCCCTAGCTAGGCATAAAAGTGAGGATAGATCTAAGTAGTGCCATCTTTGGCACTCAATTCATAAGTAGCTCGCATGATAGATTCATAAGGTAATTTAACTTTCTTTCTTGGAAAGTTCTCCATGCCTTTCCTTAATGGAAATTGGAATCTAATATTCCCTTCCTTCATATCAATAATCGCACCAATCGTTCTAAGGAAAGGTCTACCAAGAATAATAGGGCAAGAAAGATTGCAATCTATATGAAGAACGATAAAATCTACGGGCACCAAATTTCTATTTGCAACAATGAGAACATCATTGATCCTTCCCATTGGCTTTTTAATGGTGGAATCCGCAAGGTGCAAATTTAAAGAGCAATCATCAAGATCATGGAAACCTAGAATATCACATAAAGTTTTCAGAATCGTGGAAACACTAGCACCCAAATCACATAAAGCATAACACTCATGATCTTTAATTTTAATCTTTATAGTAGGTTCCCACTCATCATTAAGTTTTCTAGGTATAGGAACTTACAAATTAAGTTTTTCATCAAAAGATTGCATCAAGGCATCAACAATATGTTTGGTAAAAGCTTTATTTTGACTATAAGCATGAGGAGAATTCACAACGGATTGCAACAAGGAAATACAATCTTCTAAAGAATAATTTTCTTAATTAAATTCCTTGAAATCCAAGATAGTGGGTTCAATGCTATTTAAAGTCATGACCTCTCCAATCCCACTTTTACCAAATTTAGCATCAAGATCTAAGAACTCCGAATCATTGGGACGCCTTTTAACTAAAAAGTTGACTCATCTCCAGTCCCATCATTATTAAGATTAATATTGCAAAACAAAGATCTAATAGGGGACACATCAATAACCTTAAGATCTTCATCATTATTTTCATGGAAACTAGAAGAACACGCTTTTATAAAGCAATCTTTCTTAGCACGCAATCTAGCGATTCTTTCCTTGCACTCATCAATGGAAATTCTCATAGCTTTGAGAGACTCATCGATATCATGCTTAGGAGGAGTAGATCTAAGTTTCAAAGAATCAACATCAAGCGAAAGTCTATCAACGTTCCTAGCCAAATCATCAACTTTGAGCAATTTTTCTTCAAGCAAGGCATTAAAATTCTTTTGAGAGATCATAAATTCTTTCACACTATTCTCAAAATCAGAGGGCATCTTATTAAAATTGCCATAAGAATTATTGTAGGAATTTCCATAATTATTAGAGGAATTACTAGGGAACGGTCTAGGATTAAAGTTTCCTCTATAAGTAGTGTTTCCAAAATTATTCCTACCAACAAAATTCACATCCATAGGTTCATTATTATTCTCAATAAAAGTAGACAAAGGCATATCTTTGGGATCAATAGGGGCACTCTTAGTAGCAAACAATTTCATAAGTTCATCCATCTTTCCACTCAAAACATTAATTTCTTCTATAGCATGCACTTTTTTACTAGTAGATCTTTCGGTGTGCCATTGAGAATAATTAGCCATAATATTATCAAGGAGTTTTGTAGCATCTCCTAAGGTGATTTCCATAAACGTGCCTCCCGCGGCCGAATCTAAAAGATTTCTGGAAGCAAAATTCAATCCGGCATAAAAAAATTGTATGATCATCCATAAATTCAAACCATGAGTAGGGCAATTGTGAATCATCAATTTCATTCTTTCCCAAGATTGGGCAACATGCTCATGATCAAGTTGTTTAAAATTCATAATATCGTTCCTAAGAGTAATGATCTTAGCGGGAGGAAAATACTTAGAGATAAAAGTATCTTTGCACTGGTTCCATGAATCAATACTATTCTTAGGCAAAGACAAAAACCAAACTTTAGCACGATCTCTAAGTGAAAACGGAAATAACTTCAATTTAACAATATCATTATCTGTATCTTTCTTTTGCATCTCACACAAATCAACAAAGTTGTTTAGATGGGTAGCGGCATCTTCACTAGGAAGGCCGGAGAACTGATCTTTCATAACAAGATTCAGCAAAGTAGTATTGATTTCACAAGACTCAACATCATTAGGAGGAGCAATCAGAGTACTAAGGAAATCATTATTATTGGTATTGGAGAACATCACACAATTTCGTATTATCTTGCGCCATCACAACAAGTAATCCAACACACAGGTAGACAGAAAAAAAAAAGGCAAGCGAAAGAGAGAGGAGATTGGGAAAGAGAGGGCGAATAAAACGGCAAGGGTGAAGTGGGGGAGAGGAAAACAAGAGGCAAATGGCAAATAATGTAAATGCGAGGGAGATGAGTTTGTGATGGGTACTTGGTATGTCTTGACTTGAGCGAAGACCTCCCCGGCAATGGCGCCAGAGATCCTTCTTGCTACGTCTTGAGTTTGCGTGCCTTGTAGAGGAAAGGGTGATGCAGCAATAGTAGCGTAAGTATTTCCCTCAGTTTTTGAGAACCAAGGTATCAATCCAGTAGGAGGCTCCTCAAAAGTCCCACACACCTACACAAACAAACAAGAACTCGCAACCAACGCAATAAAGGGGTTGTCAATCCCTTCACGGCCACTTGCGAAAGTGATATCTGATAGAGATAATATGATAAGATAAATATATTTTTGGTATTTTATAATATAGATTGGAAAAGTAAAGATGCAAATAAAAGTAGATTGAAAGCTTATATGATAAAAGATAGACCCGGGGGCCATAGGTTTCACTAGTGGCTTCTCTCAAGAAAGCATAAGTATTACGGTGGGTGAACAAATTACTGTCGAGCAATTGATAGAAAAGCGAATAATTATGAGATTATCTAGGCATGATCATGTATATAGGCATCACGTCCGTGACAAGTAGACCGACTCCTACCTGCATCTACTACTATTACTCCACACATCGACCGCTATCCAGCATGCATCTAGAGTATTAAGTTCATAAAGAACAGAGTAACGCATTAAGAAAGATGACATGATGTAGAGGGATAAACTCATGCAATATGATATAAACCCCAGCTTTTTATCCTCGATGGCAACAATACAATACGTGCCTTGCTGCCCCTGCTGTCACTGGGAAAGGACACCGCAAGATTGAACCCAAAGCTAAGCACTTCTCCCATTGCGAGAAAGATCAATCTAGTAGGCCAAACCAAACTGATAATTCGAAGAGACTTGCAAAGATAACTTAATCACACATAAAAGAATTCAGAGGAGATTCAAATATTTCTCATAGATAAACTTGATCATAAACCCACAATTCATCGGATCTCGACAAACACACCGCAAAAAGAGTTACATCGAATAGATCTCCAAGAAGATCGAGGAGAACATGGTATTGAGATTCAAAGAGAGAGAAGAAGCCATCTAGCTAATAACTCTGGACCCGAAGGTCTGTGGTAAACTACTCACAACTCATCGGAGAGGCTATGGTGTTGATCTAGAAGCCCTCCGTGGTCGATTCCCCCTCCGGTGGAGCGCCGGCGAAGGCTCCAAGATGGGATCTCGCGGATATAGAAGTTACGGTGGTGGAAATAGTTTTTCGTGGTATCCTTTGATGTTCTCAGGGTACGTGGGTATTAGGAGGAAGAAGTAGGTCGGTGGACGCCCGAGGGGCCCACGAGATAGGGGGCGCGCCCAGTAGGGGGCGCACCCTCCACCCTCGTGGCCGCCTCGATAGTTGCTTGACTTCCACTCCAAGTCCTCTGGATCACATTCATTTCAAAAATCACGCTCCCAAAGGTTTCATTCCGTTTGGACTCCGTTTGATATTCTTTTTCTTTGAAACACGAAAATTGGCAAAAAAAACAGCAATACAGGATGGGCCTCCGGTTAGTAGGTTAGTCCCAAAAATGATATAAATGTGTAAAGTAAAGCCCATAAACATCCAAAACGGGTAATATAATAGCATGGAACAATCAAAAATTATAGATACGTTGGAGACGTATCAGACGACAGCAGCCACTGAAGAAAAGAATGATGGATCACCTCCTCACCCGAGCTCGACGCGGCTCCATCGCTGACATGCAGCTTCGCGAACCTCCAAGGTGGCTCACCAAAAGTGAAGCCCTTACTGTTGAACGAATCAGACCGGGGCAACACCCTGAACACGCCATCGAACTCCAGATCTGGCACCCCACCGCGACTAAGACGTCGCAGAAGGTAACCATACCTGCTATCCACGAACCACGAACCCAGCACATATTCCATCTTCCAGATGTCGTTGATGCACACCACAATCTGCATCCACTCCTGGACTACCTCCCAAGCTCCACGCCAACGCTCGAGCAAACGTCGTTGCAATGGCGGAGCCCGAGGACACAGGTCCACCACGAGGATGCCGTCACCGCCACGCCATCCTTGCTTGAACAGACTGGTTTCCAAATCCATCCCCAACCATAGTATCGATGGCCTAGTCAAGGAAGGATCCGAAGAATCTTTATTCAGCGCTGTCATCGTCGCCGCCGAAATAAAGACGATGAACAGACTAAAAATCTAAACTATGAAGGAGTAAAAATGATCCACACGCGTGGATCCGGCGACCCCCCTCACCACCGACGACCGAGGTCTCCGGCGGAGGGGAGCCGCCAGAGGACGGTGATATGTCTCCAACGTATCTATAATTTTTTATTGTTCCATGCTATTATATTATCTATTTTGGATGTTTAATGGGCTTTATATACACTTTTATATTATTTTTGGAACTAACCTATTAACCGGAGGCCCAACCCAAATTGTTGTTTTCTTGCCTATTTCAGTGTTTTGAAGAAAAGGAATATCAAACGGAATCCAAACAGAATGAAACACTCGAAAGATTTATTTTTGGAACAGAAGCAATCCAGGAGACTTGGAGTAGACGTCGGGGAAGTTTCGAGGAAGCCACGAGGGTCCAAGGCGCGCCCCCACCCTCGTGGGCCCCTCGTGGCTCCCTTGACCGACTTCTTTCACCTATATATATATATATATATCCATATACCCCGAAAACATCCAGGAGCACCATAGATCGGGAGCGCAAGCCTCTGTAGCCACCAAAAACCAATCGGGACCCTGTTCCGGCACCCTGCCGGAGGGGGGATCCCTCACCGGTGGCCATCTTCATCATCCCGGCACTCTCCATGACGAGGAGGGAGTAGTTCACCCTCGGGGCTGAGGGTATGTACCAGTAGCTATGTGTTTGATCTCTCTCTCTCTCATGTTCTTGAGATGGTACGATCTTGATGTACCGTGAGCTTTGCTATTATAGTTGGATCTTACGATGTTTCTCCCCCTCTACTCTCTTGTAATGGATTGAGTTTTCCCTTTGAAGTTATCTTATCGGCTTGAGTCTTTAAGGATTTGAGAACACTTGATGTATGTCTTGCATGTGCTTATGTGTGGTGACAATGGGATATCACGTGATCTACTTGATGTATGTTTTAGTGATCAACTTGTCGGTTCAGTGACCTTGTGAACTTATGCATAGGGGTTGGCACACGTTTTCGTCTTGACTCTCCGGTAGAAACTTTGGGGCACTCTTTAAATACTTTGTGTTGGTTGAATAGATGAATCTAAGATTGTGTGATGCATATCGTATAATCATACCCACAGATACTTGAGGTGGCATTGGAGTATCTAGGTGACATTAGGGTTTTGGTTGATTTGTGTCTTAAGGTGTTATTCTAGTACGAACTCTAGGATAGATTGAACGGAAAGAATAGCTTCGTGTTATTTTACTACAGACTCTTGAATAGATCGATCAGAAAGAATAACTTTGAGGTGGTTTCGTACCCTACAATAATCTATTTGTTTGTTCTCTGCTATTAGCTAGTGACTTTGGAGTGACTCTTTGTTGCATGTTGAGGGATAGTTATATGATCCAATTTTGTTATTATTGTTGAGAGAACTTGCACTAGTGAAAGTATGAACCTTAGGCCTTGTTTCAACGCATTGCAATACCGTTTACGCTCACTTTTATCGCTTGCTACCTTGCTTTTTATATTTTCAGATTATAAATACTCATATATATCATCTATATTGCACTTGTATCACCATCTTTTCGCCGAACTAGTGCACCTATACAATTTGCCATTGTATTGGGTGTGTTGGGGACACAAGATACTATTTGTTATTTGGTTGCAGGGTTGTTTGAGAGAGACCATCTTCATCCTACGCCTCCCACGGATTGATAAATCTTAGGTCATCCACTTGAGGGAAATTTTCTACTGTCCTACAAACCTCTGCACTTGGAGGCCCAACAACGTCTACAAGGAGAAGGTTGCGTAGTAGACATCAAGCTCTTTTCTGGCGCCGTTGCCGGGGAGGTTAGTGCTTGAAGGTATATCTTTAGATCTTGCAATCGAATCTTTTAGTTTCTTGTTTTATCACTAATTTAGTATATAAAAGAAAACTACAAAAAATGGAATTTAGTTTGCCTCATGCGCTTCATCTTTTTAGTATCTTTCGTGAGAATGATGGAAAGGAAAATGGTGCTCAAGTGCTAGAAGAAGAAGTCTAGTAAATGTTTGGCACTAAATCTTTGAATGAGGAGCATGATTGCAATGTTGTTAGTATGAATTCTATGAATATCCATGATGCTAATGATATGCAAAGCCACAAGCTTGGGAATGCTATTTTTGATGAAGATGATATTTTTTGTCCCCCAAGTTTTGATGAGAAAATATATTATGATGATAGCATGCCTCCTATTTATGATGATTATTGTGATGACACGTATGCTATAAAGAATAAAGATAACCATGAAACTTGTCATCTTGATTTTAATTTTCAATTGGATTATTATGCTTCACATGATAGTTATTTTGTTGAGTTTGCTCCCACTATTATTGATGAGAATAAATTTGCTTATGTGGAGAGTAGTAAAATTTCTATGCAAGTAGATCATGAAAAGAATGCTTTAGGTGCTGGTTATATGGTTGAATTCATTCATGATGCTACTGAAAATTATTATGAGAGAGGATCGTATGCTTCTACATATTGCAATAATATCAAGTTTCCTCTCTATGTGTTGAAAATTTTGAAGTTATGCTTGTTTTGCCTTCCTATGCTAGTTGACTATTGTCCCCATAAGTTGTTTGCTCACAAAATCCCTATGCATAGGAAGTGGGTTAGACTTAAATATGCTAGTCATATTCTTCATGATGCTCTCTTTATGTTTCAATTCTTATCTTTTACGTGAGCATCATTGAAATCATCATACCTAGCTAGGGGCATTAAACGTTAGCGCTTATTGGGAGTCAACCCAATTTTACTTTTGTTCTTTGTTTTTTGTTCCTGTTTAGTAAAAAATAACTCATCTAGCCTCTGGTTAGATGTGGTTTTATGTTTTAACTACACCATGATGGCTCGCGTTGCCGCGCCCGTCTATTTTGACAATAGAATGGTAGAAATCCACACCGTCTATTTTGACTATAGAATATTCAGAATCAATGTAAAATATATAGAGGCAATATATAAGCCTCATTTGGCCATAACATTAATCATACAATCGTCAATTAATTCTAAATCTGTTTTTGGACCGGCTAGAGTGCTTGAAACAACATACTCTCTATTTTTGCAAATAAAGTGCAAAATTAGTTCTATGTGACAAAACCTACACCTTCCTGTAATCCATGTAGCTTCGTTGGAACCTTTTCAGGGCCAAAACCCAATTTACCTTTGCCGCAAGATAGCCCAGCAGCCTCACCGCAGCTTCAGATGCCTATCCCCCG
This sequence comes from Triticum aestivum, assembly GCF_018294505.1. Taxonomy (NCBI): domain Eukaryota; kingdom Viridiplantae; phylum Streptophyta; class Magnoliopsida; order Poales; family Poaceae; genus Triticum; species Triticum aestivum. Next base: position 3,460,599 of record NC_057813.1, read on the forward strand.
GTACACCATTGCCGATGAGCATGATCTAGTCAACAGTGGACCCTAGTGCAAAAAGAAATTAAAAATTATATCGTTAGATAGAGAAAAGTATTTATCAAATACTCCCTCCCAGAGTACTTGTCTAAGATATGTCTAGATACGGACATCTGTATCTAGATAAATCTAAGCCAAGTAATTTGGGACAGAGGTTGTACAGTACTAAAATAAAAATCAGTTGAGAGTCCAAATTATGAAGCGTAAATAAGAAAATGAGATGCATACAACACTACTACAATAGAGGATTACATACAAATCGCAATGCCTGCACACCTGTCACATTAGACTATTAGTATGCATCTAGTTTCATCTCTGCAACCAATAGATATAAGATACATATATGTATCTACGCAATACCTAGGTAAGATCTGTATGTACCCACACAATAACGGCCCTCCAGCACTATATATGCTAACCTTGGAAGGACCACTAATGCTGTCAAAAGCTTGGTGCGATTCAAACGTAGAATCTATAGAGGGAAGTTTTGCTTTGTCCTTTTTATAACTCATAAACAACTTGTGGATGTTAATTATCAGCAAACTGGATAAAAGTAGCTGACCTATCCATTATGGTATTTGAACTGGACACAAATAGCCCCCGTGATGATTTAGCGGTACAGAGTATTAGTACACGTAGGACTCGATCATAAGGGAATATGGAAATCAACTAAACAGCGAGCAACTTTGAAGCAAAAAGGTATGTAGGCGCATCTTGCACTCCTTGACAGATAGGCAAAACAATATGATGAAACTTTGGTCTTGCTAAAATAGCAATTCAAACTATATATATATTTTAGAAACAACCGTCCGACAGTTATCCAATATTTCAGCATGTCAAAGTACTTTGTATATAAGCTTAGAAGCTTAGATAATCAAGGATACAGCAAAAACAATTGGTTCACACTTTATTCGAACTGCCTCTTATGGGAAGAGATTTCTTCACATTCGTCAATCACTCACGCCTGAATAATTAATTCTACAACTGCAAAACGTGATGTACACATCAGCAATGGATGTATCATATAGTAATAGTATACAAAACAAAATTATGGCAGAAGGAGAAAAGAGTCGTACGGGCAAGATTCTAACAATTTCTCTGATATGGTTTTGTAACAAATTCAGCCAAGACGTGAAACACACTACACTTAGCCGCTGGGAGCTCACAACATTCATTCTTCTCATGAGGGCGTAGCACCAGTTTAGTTGACCAAACGACAAAGATAACACCAGAAAAACATGGCTTTGAATCATACCTTGTGCTGAAACATATCACCCACTATAAGAAAAGAAACAGTACCACTATAGTAGATCACATCCTTGTGCTCTTTCTTTCCATAGTTCTTCTGAAATCACCGCTCACCATCTGTCATGTTTCCAGTAGGAGTTTTGTCAGTACTCTGAACATGAGGAGAAAGGTGCAACACGTTATGAAGTACCAAAGTTCAAAAAACTGCTAGGCTCTAATTGCACGTTTTGACATTGACTCGCGCCTAGCTCGCTTAATCTCCGCCTAAGCGTTCTATACGAACACTATACGGCAGGTAGAACACGAGCTCATTTGGCTGAAGAAATCAAGGGAAGAGCAGGAGAGCAATCTGTACGCCAAGCCAACGTATAACAGCAACATCAGATACTCTACGAGACCAGAAGAGGAACATGATCTCACCTGAGCGAAGACGGAGGAGTCGTTTCACCACGAGCCCTCGAGCGCGTGGACTGAAGCCGGATCCCGCGCTTCTGGTCAAACCCAGCGCGAGCCTCGCCTTGGCAAGTTCCCGCCTCGCATCGGAGCTGGACCGGATGGACTCGATCCCATCCCTGACCTCGGGTGGACGGACGCACCCCGGCGGTCTTCGATGGATGGAACCGGCCGCCCCTCTCCGCGGCTTGATTCCGGATCTATGCGCTCCCGTTCCCCTCCTTCGATTAGGGTTCGCTAGTTTTTTCGGTTGAGCTCGCGAGTAAAGCCGACGCGGTCGCTCTCCCTCCTTCAGATTGGGCTGCCGGCTCGCCCAAGGCCCAATGCACCACAGGCGCTCGTTTCGGCCCGTGGAGCAGCAGCCCACAGGACAGTGGGGCCAGTTAACACAGATGGCGGAACATATCGCCACATGCACGAAATCGGACGGCCAGGAAGTCCCGGATCGGGAAAACGGACGGCTGAAAACGCAAATCGCTGTGGGAGCTCGGTTTAGGTGCGGTTATACTGTCCTTAATTAGTGTTTGTGCCAAGTAGAACCTTTGGAAAGACTTGGGTGAAGTCTTTGTGATCTTGCTGTAAAAAAACAGAAACTTTAGCGCTCACGAGATTAGCTACCATTTTTTATTGGAGAGTGCTTTTAGGTTGATTCTTTTTGAAGATGATTAATAGACAAATTTCTCAGGTCCACCAATTTATTTCAGAATTTGTGGAGTTCCATAAGTATACGTTTGGTACAGATTATTACAGACTGTTCTGTTTTTGACAGATTCTGTTTTCATTGTGTTGTTTGCTTATTTTGATGAATCTATGAGTAGTATCGGAGGGTATGAACCATAGAGAAGTTGGAATACAGTAGATATTACACCAATATGAATTTATAATGAGTTCACAACAGTACCAAAAGTGGTGATTTATTTTCTTATACTAACGGAGCTTACGAGTTTTCTGTTGAGTTTTGTGTTGTGAAGTTTTCAAGTTTTGGGTAAAGATTCGACGGACTATGGAATAAGGAGTGGCAAGAGCCTAAGCTTGGGGATGCCCAAGGCACCCCAAGGTAGTATTCAAGGACAACCAAGAGCCTAAGCTTGGGGATGCCCCGGATGGCATCCCCTCTTTCTTCTTCGTTCATCGGTAACTTTACTTGGAGCTATATTTTTATTCACCACATCATATGTGTTTTGCTTGGAGCGTCATTTTGTTTTATTTTGTTTTGCTTGCTATTTGAATAATTTTCCAAGATCTGAAATTCTTAAATGTTAGAGAGTCTTCACATAGTTGCATAATTATTCGACTACTCATTGATCTTCACTTATATCTTTTGGAGTAGTTTATCATTTGCTCTAGTGCTTCACTTATATCTTTTTAGAGCACGGCAGTGGTTTTATTTTGAAGAAATTAATGATCTCTCATGCTTCACTTATATTATTTTGAGAGTCTTAAATAGCATGGTAATTTGCTTTGGGTATAAAAACTTTCATAGAAAGTGCATTGAACACTATGATCAATTTGATGCTTGATAATTGTTGAGATATAAAGGTGGTAATGTTAGAGTCATGCTAGTTGGGTAGTTGTGAATTTGAGGAATACTTGTGTTGAAAGTTTGTGATTCCTGTAGCATGCACGTATGGTGAACCGTTATGTGATGAAGTTGGAGCATGATTTATTTATTGATTGTCTTCCTTACGTGTGGAGGTCGGGATCGCGCGATGGTTAACTCCTACCAACCCTTCCCCTAGGAGCATGCATGTAGTACTTTGTTTTGACAACTTGTAGATTTTTACAATAAGTATATGAGTTCTTTATGCCTAATGTTGAGTCCATGGATTATACACACTCTCACCCTTCCACCATTGCTAGCCTCTCTTGTGCCACGCAACTTTCGCCGGTATCATACACCCACCATATACCTTCCTCAAAATAGCCACCATACCTACATATTATGGCATTCATATAGCCATTCCGAGATATATTGCCATGCAACTTTTCACCGTTCCGTTTATTATGACACGCTCCATCATTATCATATTGCTTTTGCATGATCATGTAGTTGACATCGTATTTGTGGCAAAGCCATCATTCATAATTCTTTCATACATGTCACTCTTGATTCATTGCATATCCCGGTACACCGCCGGAGGCATTCACATAGAGTCATATTTTGTTCTAAGTATTGAGTTGTAAGTAAATAAAAGTGTGATGATCTTCATTATTAGAGCATTGTCCCAAGTGAGGAAAGGATGATGGAGACTATGATTCCCGTACAAGTCAGGATGAGACTTCGGACTTTATGAAAAATAAAAGAAGCCAAAGAAGCCCAAATAAAAAAGAGGCCAAAGAAGCCCACCAAAATAAAAAAATGAGAGAAAAAGAGAGAAGGGACAATGTTACTATCCTTTTCCACACTTGTGCTTCAAATTAGCACCATGATCTTCATGATAGAGAGCCTCCTATGTTGTCACTTTCATATACTAGTGGGTATTTTTCATTATAGAACTTGGCTTGTATATTCCAATGATGGGCTTCCTCAAAGTGCCCTAGGTCTTCGTGAGCAAATAAGTTGGATGCACACCCACTTAGTTTCCTTTTGAGCTTTCATACACTTATAGCTCTAGTGCATCCGTTGCATGGCAATTCCAACTCACTCACATTGATATCTATTGATGGGCATCTCCATAGCCCATTGATACGCCTAGTTGATGTGAGACTATCTTCCTCCTTTTTGTCTTCTCCACAACCACCATCCTATTCCACCTATAGTGCTATTTCCATGGCTCACGCTCATGTATTGCGTGAAGATTGAAAAAGTTTGAGAATACTAAAGTATGAAACAATTGCTTGGCTAAAATTAGGGTTGTGCATGATTTAAATATTTTTTGTGATGAAGATAGAGCATAGCCAGACTATATGATTTGGCAGGGATAACTTTCTTTGGCCATGTTATTTTGAGAAGACATGATTACTTTGTTAGTATGCTTGAAGTATTATTACTCTTATGCCAATATGAACCTTTATCTTGAATCATTTGGATCTGAACATTCATGCCACAGTAAAGAAAATTACATTGAGAAATATGCTAGGTAGCATTCCACATCAAAAATTCTGTCATTTACCTACTCGAGGACGAGCAGGAATTAAGCTTGGGCATGCTTGATACGTCTCCAACGTATCTATAATTTTTTATTGTTCTATTTTATATTATCTGTTTTGGATGTTTAATGGGCTTTATATACACTTTTATATTATTTTTGGGACTAACCTGTTAACCGGAGGCCCAGCCCAAATTGATGTTTTCTTGCCTATTTCAGTGTTTCGAAGAAAAGGAATATCAAACGGAGTCCAAACAGAATGAAACCTTCGGGAGTTATTTTTGGAATGGAAGCAATCCAGGAGACTTGGAGTAGACGTCACGGAAGCTTCGAGGAAGCCACGAGGGTCCAGGGCGCGCCCCCACCCTCGTGGGCCCCTCGTGGCTCCCCTGACCGACTTCTTTCACCTATATATATCCATATACCCCGAAAACATCCAGGAGCACCATAGATCGAGAGTTTCGTCGCTGCAAGCCTGTGTAGCCACCAAAAACCAATCGGGACCCTATTCTGGCACCCTGCCGGAGGGGGGATCCCTCACTGGTGGCCATCTTCATCATCCCAGCGCTCTCCATGACGAGGAGGGAGTAGTTCACCCTCGGGGCTGAGGGTATGTATCAGTAGCTATGTGTTTGATCCCTCTCTCTCGTGTTCTTGAGATGGTACGATCTTGATGTACCGTGAGCTTTGCTATTATAGTTGGATCTTATGATGTTTCTCCCCCTCTACTCTCTTGTAATGGATTGAGTTTTTCCTTTGAAGTTATCTTATCGGGATTGAGTCTTTAAGGATTTGAGAACACTTGATGTATGTCTTGCATGTGCTTATCTGTGGTGACAATGGGATATCACGTGATCTACTTGATACATGTTTTGGTGATCAACTTGCGGGTTCAGTGACCTTGTGAACTTATGCATAGGGGTTGGCACACGTTTTCATCTTGACTCTCCGGTAGAAACTTTGGGGCACTCTTTGAAATACTTTGTGTTGGTTGAATAGATGAATCTAAGATTGTGTGATGCATATCGTATAATCATACCCACAGATACTTGAGGTGACATTGGAGTATCTAGGTGACATTAGGGTTTTGGTTGATTTGTGTCTTAAGGTGTTATTCTAGTCGAACTCTAGGATAGATTGAACGGAAAGAATAGCTTCGTGTTATTTTACTACAGACTCTTGAATAGATCGATCAGAAAGAATAACTTTGAGGTGGTTTCGTACCCTACAATAATCTCTTCATTTGTTCTCTGCTATTAGTGACTTTGGAGTGACTCTTTGTTGCATGTTGAGGGATAGTTATATGATCAAGTTATATTATTATTATTGAGAGAACTTGCACTAGTGAAAGTATGAACCTTAGGCCTTGTTTCAACGCATTGCAATACCATTTACGCTCACTTTTATCGCTTGCTACCTTGTTGTTTTTATATTTTCAGATTACAAATACTCATATCTATCATCTATATTGCACTTGTATCACCATCTCTTCGCCGAACTAGTGCACCTATACAATTTGCCATTGTATTGGGTGTGTTGGGGACACAAGAGACTCTTTGTTATTTGGTTACAGGGTTGTTTGAGAGAGACCATCTTCATCCTACGCCTCCCACGGATTGATAAATCTTAGGTCATCCACTTGAGGGAAATCTTCTATTGTCCTACAAACCTCTGCACTTGGAGGCCCAACAACGCCTACAAAGAGAAGGTTGCGTAGTAGATATCAGACGACACTGGAAGATTGGGTCTCCTGGCGGCGGCTAGGGTTCCAACTGCCAGGGACAGGAGGAAAACAATTGGCTTGCGAGGAATACGCAGGGAGAGATTGATTTTGCCTTTCTCTCGCACTCTCTACAGCACCCTATGTCGTATCTGTTTTGCATCGGATCTGGGTAGGAGAACTGCTACAATACGTATCTATGGATGTCCCCATCCGGATTCCACAAAGAATTCGTACTATAAAAAGCTAAATTGCATCACAACTTTGCAAGTCTACAAGTATCTTGCCCCCGCCGACTTCGCTGGAAGTTCGCCCAAAATGTCGCCTCAGCCTGCTTCGCCGTAAGACTGCCCATTGTCGCGGAGACGTGGTTGTAGGCGAGTCTGGGCGTCGCAGTAGAGGAAGAGACGCCGAGTCTGGGTGTCGGAGCAGAGGACGAGACGCCGAGTTTGGGCGTCAAAGCAGAGGAAGATACATCGAGTGTGGGCATCGGAGCGAAGGAAGAGAGAAGACCCACCAAGGCTGTGGTTCTAGAATCGCCACTAGTCTCTGGCCATCGATTGTGGTTCCAGAACCACCACTAGCCTCTGGCCAGGTGACCCGGCTTGCCCGTCATGTCGGTTGCGGAATATTCCTCACGAACAAAAAGAAGGCGACGATGGCGGTTGAAATTTTGGATCGGCCACGACGCCTAAAGAACAGAACGAACAAGAAACGCATCGAGATTTGCAGGTATGGTTCATCTTCCTCCCGTTCAGTTTTCCTTAAAACTCCCTCCGTCCGGAAATACTTGTCGGAGAAATGCCTAAAAATGAATGTATCTAGAACTAAAATACATCTAGATACATCAATTCTTCCGACAAGTATTTTCGGACGGAGGGAGTATAAGTTTTTTTGGAAAAGGAGGATGCACCCCCGGCCTCTGCATCTCGACGATGCATGCGGCCACTTTATTAATTATTCACAAAAGACCTTACAAGGAAGTACATTAGAAATCCTGAACTGAAGCCACCCTCTAGGCAACACCTGTCGCAACTCCTATCCCCTTGATGTAGTGGTACCGAATGTCCGAGTCTAATACCAAACAGACATCATACTAAATCCTAACATCTAGTGCCGGATGCCCCATCCCGGTCACATACCTGGACTGGTCACACACCGGTCCGGCGCACTCACCGAGGTTGCCGCCGCCGTCTTCCACCGATCCATCTCCAGAGCGGGTATTGACGCACCGACCTTGCCAGGCCTACCGTCGCCGCCACCACGGCGCCAGACAACACCAACATCCTGCACGTATCCATCCACACACGCATGTCACCAAAACTCCGCAGCGCCATGCCGCTGGGATCCATCGTCAGCCTTACGATAGATGAAACACCGCTCCTCCTCATCCCCTCCAGCCAGCTCCTGCTACAAAACGATGCCCTCGGGAGGGAGTACGACACAGAAGGCATCGTCATCGTCCGATCCGGTAGACCCGGATCTAGGGTTTCCCCCGGAACATCCTGATCATGTTGACGCAGTTTCCAAAGACGATGCCTCAACAGGGGGTGTTGGAGACGCCGTCATCGTCCGTCGTGACCGAAGTCGGCGCGATTTTCATCGGAAGTAGCGCCACCACAATCTCGCCGCTGACTGGATCCGAGCACACCCTCGCCATGTAGACATATGGTGCCGTCGGAAAGCCGGTTGAGGACCTCCGGCCGCCCCACCCCGGCTCCATCACGCACCGCAGGCCGACCATAGCCGAACCACGATGGATCTGGCCGGGACGCCAGATCCACGGCCACCGCGGCCGCCCATCGCATAGCGGAGAACCCCACCGGAGGACCTCGCCAGCCCTGGGTTCGCCGGCTGCCGCCGCATAGCCAGGACGCCGTTGTGGCTGCCGCGCGAAGACACCCCGCACGAGGCGCCCCGGCCGCCTGATGGGAGATCCGTCGCTTCCCTCCTGCCCTAACCCTTTAAGCGTTGGGCGCCGCCGCCACCGCGGCCAGTGCCGGCGGCAGCGGCGGTAGAGATCTGCCCCGCGGGAGGGCTGGCGGCGTGAGGAGTTGGTCCCCCTGGCATCGCCCTGGGTGGCGGCGCGAGGGGGTCTGGCCTCGTTTTTTTCTTTGTCTCTAGAGATAGTAGATAGCTAGATGAATGACCCTTAATATAAGTGCTTTAAGTGCAGCCCTGCCGTCATTGCGTGACTAATGGGGACGAGTGCTTCTCCCCTAGATTGGCAGTCAATGGTACGTACCCAAGTGCTACCAATCTGTACCAAGTTGTTGCATCAAGGCGAGATGATCACCTTGTTTAGTACTCCTGCTCACTTCACAATGTTTTGGCGTGAAGGTTCAGCCTTAAAAACATGTAGGTCGGCGCCAAATTTTTCATGTAGGTTCCGGCCACGAGAGGGGCACGTACCTCATCGAACCAACGCCTCCCGTGGTGATCTCGTGCCACGAGCACATCTATCCCCTACAAGCGACTACCAATGGTCCCTCTCCGCTGGAGGCGGCAAGGTCATGGGTGTGTTCTGTAGCTCGGCACCACACCATGGGCAACCCAATCGTCGCCCTGACGGCCACCACTGCAGACTTTGTGGTTGGCCTGCTTATCCTCACCGTGTTCAGGATCAGAGGCAGTGCGTGACCTGTGACCCAATGTCGACTTTGAACGTTGACGTTGATGATGGATTCACGCACTCCACTATATTATCAGTACAAAGACTGGCACTGCTACGGCTTAGCCAAGCTGCTTTTTAACCATTTTACAACTACAAGTGGTAGATATTGTTGTGGGATAAATTTTGATGGATAAGATTTTTAACAAGGCACCGAGCAGTGTAGGTCGAGATGACACAGATAATGTATGCAAAATGTGTAGACATAATTTGACAATTTTTCTGGAACATAGTACTTCCTTCAGTAAAAGAAGATGTCCTGAATAAGTCTAATATGTCGTCATGATTGTTCTCATTTGTTAAAAAAAGGGGAAAGTTCTTTCAAATAATTGACTTATTTTTTTCAGATTTTTCTCCTCATGCATTTTTACTATCTGACAATGTTGAGTAATCCTTTTCCATATGCTTGTGCATAGTATATAATTTGTTTTCAGAAATATTCTTCCAAGGGATTTGTTTTTATTATGTTGCTACAACGCCTTCTTGTGTCAGGAGTCAAACTATCACTCACAAGAATTTATTATAGTGTTATCATCTACGATTTATGCTATTTTTTTACCATTTTGTTAAATGTAAGACTATATCATTATTTGCTGGTGAAATTTATAAGTTATATATTTGCATATGTATACCGCCACTTAGTTTAACATGATATGTATAGGAGAATTAGGTGGGACTACATTATCAATAATCATTGTATGTTTTATGTTCTCAATGGCTCGATTTGAAGGTTGTAATTTTGTTACTCTGGTGCAATTGCTCACTGGAAGAGTAGGGAAAGGTGAGTGGATCTGACACATGTGTTGATTCATATTTTACCAATAACGCTTTGTGTTTCTCTTGTCGAGTACAAGTAGAGATCCCATTCGGCCAGCTTTAGTTTGCTAATTCATCACTGCTTTGTATCTATTCTTTGTAAAGGTACATTCTCTAAGGGGTACCAACGCATGGTTGGCCAACAAATGCTACCAATCTTGCGCCACTTCAAGTAAGAAGCGCTAAAGTTCGTATGTCCGGTAAGCACTATTTTTGTGGTTGATTTAAGGGTCCAAAAATCAGAGTTATTTGGATTGATAGAAAATGTTCGCTATTTAGGAATCATGAAATTTCTGTTGCTGTGAATGAATTTCCTATGAATGAGATATTGGGCTGCCATTTTACTAGGATGGTGTTATTTTGTCAACTCTGTTATTAATAGCCATTTAATGTGTTTTTGTTTAATAATATATTAGTTGCAAGCATGCGTGGTGTGAAGGAGGCATAATGGGACATGTGCAGAGTGAGAGAGAGTACGAGGGATGAAACACGTGCGGGGAGGGACCCACGGAGCCTCATCTCCCGCTCGAGAGATTAGTTTAAACATTCCCTTCCGGTATGCGAGGTTCAGTGACAAATATGACGTGAGGTGGTCGAGCTCATCTCCTGCACTGACAATGGAGTTAATTGTACACAACTACCACAATTGGGGCATTGGAAGCAGATTGATACCAAGTTTGGTAATTTTTACGTGTCAGTACCAAGTCTGAGGCTACCCATTACAAAAAGGTCTAAATCGCCTATAAACGCGTATTGACGGTGCATCTGACCGGCGGGGCCCGCCTGTCGGGTCCC
>NC_057813.1:3471763-3485998 GCF_018294505.1 Triticum aestivum
GAGCTCCCCAGCTTGCTCACCAGCACACCGCCGCCTCCTCGTGCCTAGGCTCCTCCTCCCAGCCGCCTCCGCCCGAGGGTCTCGCCGACCCCATCCCCAGCCGTCGTCGGCGAGCAGCAGCAGCCACGAGGACCCCTCGCGCCTCCTCCCTAGATCTCTAGCTCGCTCACCAGTGCGCCGCCGCCTCCTCATGCCCGGGCTCCTCCTCCCAACCGCCTCCGCCCGAGGGTCTTGTCGACCCCGCCCCATGCGCCTCGCCGGAGCAGCCATCGTCGGTGACCAGGTCCCCTCGCGGCCTCTCTGTTTCCTCCCTCTCTGTCGTATGAACAGAGGACCAGCGCCGCCCCTCCTGCCCTCCGCCGCGCGAGTCGCCGTCCAGATCCATCAGTTCCCGCGCCCTCCGTCGCTCCCTGTCGCCGGAGTTGCGCCAAGTCCCGCTGACTCCCCTGCTTCGGTTGCACGCACGTGAGGCGGGGTGGAGGCCGGGGCGAGGCGGCGGTTACGGGAGGTGAAGGAGCTCGGGCTCGAGGGGCTCCTCCCCTAGATCTAGATCGGGTGCCGCCGCGCATGGAGACGATGAACAGTAGCGCCGGCAAAGCAAGGGGGCTTTCTGCAAAAAACATGCCACGTCGGCACCCGACAAGCGGGCCCTACTGGTCAGATACCCCGTCAATACGTGTTTATACGCGGTTTAGACCCTTTTGTAACGGCTAGCCCCAGACTTGGTACTGACATGTAAAAATTACCAAAAGTGGTACCAATCCGCATGTAATGCCCTAATTGTCGTACTTCTGTGCAATTAATTCCTGACAATGTCTCCCGTAAAAACAAAAATCCTAACAATGTCTAGACGTGATGTAACTAGATGGACAACCCATCCACGATCGGCGAAGGCAAGAAGGAGGATAGGTGGTAACACGGGTAAGGCGCTTTGTTCAAATAGAGATCATGGAATGAGAGTGGGGGATGTGTCCTGTAGTCATGCCTGTTAGACTAGGGTGCATACATTTTTGTATTTCTCCTGTTGCAATGCACGAGCATTTTACTAGTTTCTTAAAAAGATTGTGAACAATATTGAAATGCCGAGTTTTTCAAAACACAAATAATTTATGAAATTCCAAAGACATTATTTTAAAAATGTGACACGATTTTGAAAATCCGAAACATTTTTCATAGGATGAGAAAAAGGTTGGAATTCTAAACATTTTTTGACAAATGTGATTTTTTTTAATCGCTGACAGTTTTTTTTTAAATGCGAATAGAATTTCAAAATTCGAAACATTTTTTAAAAACACAAAAGGAATTGAATTTATGCCAAAAATAGAAAACAAGAACAGTTTTTAATTTTTGAACCATTATAGAAATGCGCGTACATTCTTTAAACTTCACAAATTCTTGGCGTGGTATAGTGGACCGGCCGAAATTCTTGTCTGTGAGAGTAGCAAGTTATCTCAGTCGGAATTGTAGTATTCCCAATGTACCAAACAGGTCTAGGGTCCAAACTAGACCAAGATTGTAAGTTCAGAGCGTCAATTTCCGAGATTCATAGTTCAGTGTTTGATTTAGCTTTCATCTACTTGGTTTGTTTCGGACTTTTTCCACTCTGGCAAAGTAGTACGTATGTACGTTCTTGGTAAATACGGTATTTTTTTACTTCTTGATGGAAAGTTCAGTACCAATCTAACATGATTTTACAGTATGCTGTCACGGTTCACAAGTTCTATCAAACTTCTTTGTCTATAACAAAGCTTACATAAGCTGCTCCTCTGATAAGCCTCTTAAAATCTACATCGCCCGATCCAAAATTGCATGACTGGAAAATGCAGTTAACATTTCTCTGCTGAGCAGAGGCTATATCTGACTGAAATCGCTAGTTCTGCCGGAAGGTATCTGGTTTGGGTTTCCAACGCACTGTTTGAGCCGGATCCGCGTCAAGATGAGTTTAGAGCGTCGAGTTGCCGCTGGAGCTCCTCGAGGTCGTCGTCGATGGCGCCGGAGCTAGCTGGTGCGGGTGGCGCTACGTAGGAGTCTTCATCTGGAAGTTCGCGGACAAGGCCTTCTGGAAGGATGTCTGCACGGATTTTCCAAACGAGGTACAAACACATCAGGAATGATAAATAAGGAAATATTTCGCTCTTGGAATTTGGTTTTACCTGTTGCAGCCCTTTGAACGCTTGACGTTGCTGTGTCACTATCATCAAGAACACTGCAGAAGGGAAAAACACTGCGAGTAAGAAACTCCGTGCAACTTCTGCGATGGATTAATCAGTTCACCAGGAAAATAATTCTGTACACCTGGGAAGGATGTACGTGCTCCCATTCCTCATATATTAAATATATACTAGTCGAAGGCACGTGCTTTGCACGTGTACATTCTTAATAAAAAAGTTTCACACAAAAAGAATTTTCAATACGAACTGAGGACCTTTTACATGGATTGTTTTAGCTTTGCAACTGTACCAAGTTATGATGTCCTGATAACTTTTCATTTTCTCAAATTGCCAAAATATGTCAAGAAATGTTGGTTAGTGCGTGCTCCCTCTGTAAAGAAATATAAGACCTTTTGGACTTACATTTCTTTACAGAGGGAGTAGTACTTCACAAACCTGCATTCAATATTCACAAAATGGTAGTTCACGTCATGGAATCATATTTTGCTGAGAAAATGATCATCTCTATGCGTTCTATATCACCTGGATGTAGATGGAATACAGCCAGAGGGTAGGCTAGAATTATTAAAGGGTCGCATATCTAGAAAGAATTGAAAAAAAGTATATGAAAATACACAATGGAACCTGGGTATAGGTGCGCCCTAATTAAAAAAGTTAAACAATTCTAAAACTTGTTTTAACGAATATGGTCTAGTCTTATACTCATGTGTATAGGTTCATGAAGAAATGACTTTCATGATCCTCTCTTAAAAAAACATTTCTATATATGAAAGTCACTATTCAATCTTTCAAAAATATACTACTCACTATTTGCATATTGTTTTCCTTTTACAAAAATACTATTAAACTTTGTAAGTTGCAATTTTATTTTTCCCACCTAGAAGAATACTGTAGTCATTTCTTCATTAAGAGTAAAACACTCGATCATATTTGCCAGGAGAACATTTTCTGATTTTTTTTATATATTTAAAAAATTAAAATGCTATATCGGGTGCGTCTAGAACCTTGTCCCAAAAATCTGCACCGACTGTCTATATATACACCTTTTTTTTGGGAAAATCCATACATAGACATGTATATGCATGGTAGTAGCTTTTTTTTATATTATCTAAAACTCCTGAAAAGCGTGGCAAATAGCCATCCTCCTTTCCGCCTGAGTTGAACTACGAATTTTGGTTGACACCCTGCTCGGCCATACGGGCCACTAAGCCTGCCACTGTGCAGCTATAGCCACTGTAAAAAAAAAGCAGAACGTCAGCACACCACCACACCCTTGATCAGATCCCGTTCCTTTTTATCAAAAGAATAAAAAAATCAGATCCCCATTCCTGCCTGTCGGCCTGCCCCTGCCGATGCAGCGCACGATCCCGTTCCTCTGCAGCCATATGCTCCACGTCTCCACAGCGGATGGGGCCAGCAATCAATTTTCTCCATGCATCCAGCTAGGACCAGGAGGCAATCGTGGGTTACGGAGTCTTCCAGAAGGTGCGGGTGTTTGTAGGTTGGCGGGAGAAACGTGAGTGGCGAATCCATGCACTCTAAGCCATTCGATCCAATAGATCCGACGGCTATAAATGAATTCATATTGGAAGAGGCGGGCTAAACATGTGAGACGAAGGTAGATTCAGATATTCAAAAAAACATGTACTATAGTAGTAGAGATGTCTTTTTAGAGATTTCAATACAAACCTCATACATATATTCACTCATTTTGCTCCGTATGTAGTTCGCATTGGAATCTCTAAAAAGACTTATATTTAGGAACAGAGGTAGTACCATTTAGATGAATCAACTATACCTCTTTACCATTTTAATATACTTCATTAGAAATTACTCCCTCCGTGCGGAATTACTTGTCTCGGAAATGGATGTATCTAGACATATTTTTAGTTGTAGATACATCCATTTCTGCCACAAGTAATTCGGGACGGAGGGAGTACTAGGTACCCCAAAGTGAGTTCTATGAAAAATTCCTTCCGACTAAATACATTTTGCGTAGTTTGTGTATATTGCTTATTTGTACATAAAAATGCTATATTGCAAAAACTAGAGGCCCCGGTGATGTTTTTCATAACACTTGTATTGAGGCATCTTAGTATGGTATATATCGAGAATGATAAAGAGGTATAATAGATTCATTTAAGAGGTATACTGAATGTGGGTGTACATACTCTGGAAGTATATAAAGGAATCCTTGTATTATGTATATACAGAAAAGCAGAATCATAAAAATACAGCAAGCATCAAACTGCAAATAGTGGCTGGATAGTTCTGAAGATCTACATGAACAAACATAGAAGTTCAATATAGGGTTGAGACTTGAGAACATTTTAAAACACATACAATCTAGCTCATTTGGTATGGAACTATGGATAACAACACTGAACAAACAGTTAGGTTAGGGGGTGTTTGGTTGCTGTGGCTTTCAAATAAGCAGCTGTCTGCTGTCTGCTGTGGAAAAGCTGCTGAAAATCATAGCACAGATCTGTAGATCTGCAGTGTTGGCAGGAGATAGCACGCCTAATTTACACCGAGAAATTTCATGTCTAAGTTTCTAACCTAACTTGGGTGAGAATCTGAAATTCAGAGGATATGACAACATTCAATCAGGGGACCACATTAGTTGATCAATAATCAGTCAATGCAAGGTTTTTTTGTGGCAGTTTTAGGGATAGGTAATCTACTGGAGCTGTTTTAGGTCATCATGGCAGTTTTTAGGGATAGGTAAGCTGTTGGAGATGCTCTAATTATATTCATAGTTAAAAAAGGCGCGCCTAAGCGAGCGCTTAGGCGCGCCTAGGCTATAGGCGTTGGCAAAACGCATTGTGCATAACTATGCTTAATCTGTGCATAACTGCGCATAAGCATGCGCTTTGGTCAGTAAAGCGCAAGGCGGTGGCAAAACGCACAATTAACGCCTAGCGCTTTTTTGAACTATGATTATATTGCTTGGTAGTAATCACATCTAGAGCAAAATCTGCTATGTGTTTATATCTGTGAAGGAATTCAATCCGAATAGGGGGCAAAACAAAGTTTAATGTAACAAAGAATGATTGTCATGTGGAATGATGTACCTAATGTTCCACTCGTTATCCATGTGAACCGGATATTCAATTGCTGCGGATGCTTCAGCTTCCATCTTAGCCTTTGCCGCTGCATCTCTAGCAGGTTTTGAATGCATATATTCTTTCTAAAAATGATGAACACCAGGATACCATTAGGAAACAGTCACAATTGTAACTAGCAAAGAGTACCAAAAGGAAGCAAGGGTGAAAATAAGCACCTGTCTCTCAAGACATGCTGGGTTTGAACATTGTGGATTTGGTCTCATTTCCATTGTTGGGAAAAAATCCTTAAGTGAATTATATCCCTGCAAAAATAGGAGGACGTCGCAAAAATATGATAATTAGAAAATGTTCAGAATTTTGAGATGAATATGTTGGATAAACATGTGCCACATTGGGGAAACCTTTCAACCTACAGGAACGAAAATGATACTAAGAAACTACTGCTTTGCGACCATTTCCTTCCAAAAATAGAGAGCCCAATTATGTCATTTAAAACATGCCAACAGCGTTCGCAGCATCACAACAGCAAGATTGAAGCAATTACCAAATAAGGGGAAACTTGTCCAAACTTCAACAGATATTTCAGAGAATTCTGGACCAGGAGTCCAGCAACAACACCCTGCAAAGAATATGTTCATCAGCCAAAACAAATGGGACATGGGAAATGTTCAGAATGGTTTTGGTTAACTTTGAGACATGAATCTTGTGACTAAGAGTGACTAGAATGCATTGCCACTTTGGGATGTAGTGCTAAGTCGTTAAATGAATGGTGCACAGCATTACAGTTATGTCCAGCAATGCAAAGATCCAATTGAAACAAAAGTAGACTTAACATATAAGCTGAGAGTCAACAGTACAGTAGATAAGCATATCTAAAAGTCCAAAACCAAATTAGTAACGCTCCCGGTGTCCCACTTATAGCTGCTAAACAGGTACAAGAATGTGACTAATCAGAACCAAGCTTCCACAGCTTTGAGCAAATTGTTGTCGGGTGAGAAAACAACAAAGCAAAAACGAAAGTGAACGAAGTAAAGGGCTCACCATTGTAGTTGGCAAAGAGGCAGCACAAACACCATCTCGCTTAAGAGTACGCTCGTCCACTCCTGATGCTACAACCTTTACACAGAAGTACCACAAACAGGTTACCAAAAGATTAACAGATTAAATACAAACACAGGAAATGCAAAGGGACATCTCAAGTCCTCAACTAATTAGATCAACTGTGAAGAATGAAAACAGGCAGAAACTAAAATCAAAAGCATAATAGCACACTATTAAGGAACGACGTGAAGAGAACAAAATCTGAGATACATAGAAAGTACCAATGGAGGAGCACATGCAAAGCATGCAGTTTCACCAGGAACTAATAGCTGTATATGACCAGAAACAGCGTCTTCAGACACACCTGATGCATAAATTCTCATGTCAAGTGCATTTCACATTGATGAGATTATTATAAATGAAGAGAATTAGCATGAAATGAAGGCGAAAATATGTCACAATTTAATTGTGTATTTCTCACCAAGGGCTAGTCGCGTAGGTAACAACAACTAAGCATCTATTCTTGGTGCTGCAATATGATTTAAGAATGTAGTGTGTTTCCATGAAATGCAAGTATGGGACCTAGGGTGCACATTTACGAAACATAACCTCGCCTAATTCAGTAGCATGCTCTGCAATCTGCACTATTTTCTGAACCAATCAAATGCTATTATATTTGCATCTAGCTTGAGCAGCCTCATAACAAATCTAGCAAGTACTAAAGTAGAACTGTAAAAGAATAAGGTCACAGGAACACAAGATTCTTTCGTCTATTCATGTACAAATTGAACTGTTTTGATAAGAGTTCCTGCCAAATTCTTGGGTGCCATAGAGGCCACCATGTTCTTGTAAAAAGATTTGTATTCAATTAAACTCTTGAACAACACCTAAGGATTAATTCATAACCAGGAATTACAGTAATAATATATTGTGGATGAGTTTATCCAATGCATATACAGGTATAAGGGGATGTAGAGCAAGTAGCAACTTTTAAAGGCAAGGTGGACAATAAAATTTCTATGTACATCAGGATACAACGAGATAGAACAATTGGCATGAAGATATGAGTGCGGATAATATGAGCGGTATCCAAAAAGCAGTAAATACATTCTCAATAGGGCATAACAATAATTAAATGCAGGTTTTGGGCTTACCAGATTCCATCCATGTTTGACGAAGCTCATTGCAAGCCTGAAAAGCAAGTATAAAAACAAATAATGCACCACTGAATCACAGAAATGCAGAGCTACATGCAAAGTTAACAAGCCACAGAGAATGAGAATGTTGAGAGGATTGATGAAGTGCTACACAAAATCATGGATGTATGATGTTCACTAATTTTCACCTGATTGACAACCATACGAGCTTCATAGTTATCAACACAGCTCAAAACAAGATCAACTCCAGTGCTGCGCCCATTAGAGCTCCTAGCTTTGAGACTACCCAAAAATGTTTCAAATCCTTTCACTGTTGTGATATTCAACGAATAACTCTGTGGGAAGAAAACAAATGATGTCAGTTTACAACAAAGCAGGAATAGTGTAACACTAGAAGGGCTGGGCGCACTTCGCCGCACCTTTGGTGTTGTTGGGATTTAAAAAAATTGTTCTTTGGTTTGGCTGCATGGGGAAAATGATGGAGTGTGTTTTATTATTTTTTATAATATGGTGTTTTGGTGGGCTTTCTTGGTGGTGTGATTATGTGGGGAGGTTTCTTGCACTGGTGGCTGCACATACTATATGGGTGCTAGAATGTCACATGTTGGCGCTTCTTTTTCTAGGTGGTGACAGGGTGCACAGGACTTATGTGTTTTTATAGGCTGGTTGATGCCGATTAATTTGAGAAATCATTAACCCAGTCAAAATCGTGAATCAAATCTAAAATTGAACACCTCAATTGAGTGAGAGGGCTCCAAAATTAGGGAGCATAGTGAATTAGAAAATATCAATTGAATGGGAGAGCTCCTTGAGAAATCGTTCACCTGGTCAAGCTTGTGAACCAAATTCGAAATTGAGCACCTCAATTCAATGGGAGGGCTCTAAAATTAGGGAGCATAGTGAATTAGAAGATGTGATCCACTATATCAACGGCAAATTCTCTTGGGTCAAACAAATTCTATGGATATGGATACCGATAAGCACTGCAAGTGGGCAGCGTTGGGTAAAGAAAAATGTTTATCCTGAAAAATGTGAGACCTACATTCTTTGCCTTTCTATGAAAACATGTAGTGTCATGAATCTGATGAAAGGATCAATTTGCTTAAGGTAAGGGCAGGCGCGTAGATGACTGTCACCAATGACCACAGTTCTCACCTCCAATACGACATCAGGATTTATTTCGCTAAGTGTCTGCACAGCAGCATCAGTCTTAGTCATTCCAACCTAACAGCACAAGGATACAGTTATTAGTCTGGCCAATGTTATACTCTTGGAGAGTAGTAGGTATAATCAATTCAGTAAAAGAGTGTAAATAGTGTTTCAGAAAATAAACTTGCACTATGTATATTAAGAAAATGCACATGATGGTATCATGCACAGAAAGGAGAAGCAGATAAACATTTTCCTGGAAGCTTACCTGGTCTGGGCGGAAGAACAGCCTATTCATGTTAGCCAACTCAACTGTGTCATAGTCATATAACAAGAGGCGTCCAATTCCACATCTAGTGAGCATCTCAGCAGCTACACTACCAACGCCACCTACACCCTGTGGAGCATGTACTAATGTATCAAGAACATTAAAAAGTCCAAAGTTTGATCTGGTAAACTAAGAAATGTTTGATCTTCAGCGAAGAAATGTTCTGCGCAAGTAAATTGTACAGTTGCAACCATTTCTTTTCTGTTGTTCCATATAACTCAATAAAAACCATGTATTGGTCTAGTAGGATTGTAATTTTGTGCAGAAATGGCATGTGTGAACGAGACAAACAATTGTGTGTCATGAAATTCAATTAAATTACTAGAAGTTAGCCTTAGATGAAAAACGGCAGCTGTTAAAAACATACATTTGCGCTACATTTTCCTTACTAGTAATGCCAATACCGATACTACCACCCTAAAAGAATACCTGTATACTATCACTTTCTTTTCTGATGGGCAAGGGCAGACAACTAACCGTGGACATATGCTTGGCGGACAAAAAGCTAAGTTGCATATCGTATATCTATAATTACATTTAGCTCCATGACTACAAGTTGATCTTACAAATTGGTGATTTCATCATAACTGAGCTTCACCCAAGATCTTCACCAAACAAATATGTTCTGCCTTGAATCTTGCATAAGATAAATTTTCTAGAACAATCTGAAAGATTTAATGTGGCTATTACTGCATTGACATCAAACTCCCGTGGGGTTGAGTACATGTTGTTAACCACTGTGTCTGCTCAATACCAATTGCCAACTCAAATTGCTTTAGAATTTTACAAGTAACGTCTCGAAGCCAGATGAGAGCAGCAGATGCTTATACCACAATGGCGACAGAGTAGTCGCGGATGCGCTCGTAGTTGTCGACGATGCCCATCCGCTGCAGCGCCATGAGCCTGCTGTACGGGTTGCTGTCCACCACCTCCGCGCTCATGTCCTGCGCCACACAACCCCAATCCGCAAACCACGGTCAATTCCACAAACACACAGACGGCGCGGCGCATCCAATTCGCCGCTTAGAAGAAGCATGGCAAACCATCATCGGATCGTACCTTGATCTTCGACCGGGAGGCGGCAGCGGCGCCGGACGGGCCCATCATCTTCACCACGCGATCTCGCATCTGTCAGCAGGGGAGAGGAAGATGTGAGGCGGCGACCGGAGGAAGGGATCGAGATCTGGGGAGGGAGGGAGCGGACGGCGGCTTACCCGGTCGATGGAGGCGGGGTCGGGGAGCTGCTTGAGCGCGTCGAGGTCGCGGAGCAGCGCGTGCAGCTCCTCCTCCATGGTCGCCGGCCGGCCGGGTGGATCCGTTGGAGTGCTAGCAGTAACGGCGGCTGTCCGGATCGGAGTGTGTCGAGTGGAGCGCGGGGGCGACGAGCCGACGGCAGAGTATTTGGTGGAGACCACGATAAAAAACGCCGTGGAAAGGATCCATATTTGGAAGTTTTTATTAAATATTCTAAAAAATAGTTACATCTATTATCATCCACCTAATAATAATATAAATAAATGAAAATATATTTTACAATAAATATATATTTATTAATACTCTTCCGTTTCATAATGTAGTGCGTATATATTTTTTAGAAGTCAAACGTCACAAACTTTGACCGGATTTTTGGACAAAAAGCATTTATATTTAGAGTGACATGCGTATATCATTATGTTTATTACAAGATATAGTTTCATATCTTATATATTTAGTATTACAGATATAAATAACTTTCTCTATAAACTTGTTCAAAGTTTATAAAGTCAAACGTCACAACACGTCATCCTCTAATAGAGGTATAAGATTTTGACAAATGGATCGAAAACATTGGACGTGTAATGATAAGAGAGGTGATATGGATTGTTCCTTCATTTTCCTTTTATAAGGAATCTGCATGTGCATTGCAACGAGCCAACGAGGAAAACAAATCTTCGGACAAATTTTTCCTACTACCGGGTGTAGTTACTCCCACTTTTGTTTCATACGTTATAGATAGTATTTATCAAATCGAAGAGTATGTACGTGTAGTATGTAGTATATAAGAATATTTAGGTAGTATACATACTACTATTTTGGTAGTATCTACCATATTTTGTGCATACTCCATTTCGCGTACAAATATGTACGTATTTCACAAATACAATAAAGCTATGGGCTCACTTGCAATTTTTCATATAATTCACTTCGGAGTATCTTAGTTATAGTATATAAACATACTAAAAATAATAAAGTAAAGTATATACTACCACATGATAGTATATGAGAAACGGGTGTAGCTACACCCGGTAGTAGGATGCATTTTCCCTATATATATATATATATATATATATAGAGAGAGAGAGAGAGAGAAAATCCATCCTACCACCCGGTGGTAGTTACCCCATATGTCTCATATACTACCATGTGGTAATATATATACTACTTTATCATTTTAAATATATTCATATACTATATCTAAGATATTTCAAAGCAAGTTACATGAAAAAAATTATATATGAACCCATAGTTTTTGTTATATTTGTGAAATACGTACATATTTGTACGTAAAAAAGAACATACTCAAAACATGGTATATACTACCTAAAAATTAGTATATATACTACCTAATCATTGTTATATACTACATACTACGCATACATACTCTCAATTTTGATAGATACTACATACAACATACAAAACGCAAGTGGTGATAACTACCACTGCTTGTAGGAAACATTTGTATAATTAAAGGCATGCATATTATAAGATTAAGAATCACATCTTGATGTAGTAAAATTGTTTAATCTAGTGTGATCTAATTAGCATAATGTCCATGCTTCGCTAGGAGAAAACACAAGTTGCCATGACAGGCCAAGGTTTGCATGACTCGTGAGGGCCAGAATGATGGAACGCCGGAAGGATTTTCTCCTTTTATATTGTGATGAAAAAATGGTCAACAAACCTGTGTGCCAATTACCTACATCTTATATTTAAGTTTTGAGAAAACTATTACTTTTTCTGATTTATTTTTATACAAAGCTATAAATACAACTCTGTCAGCAGATCGTCATCTCGGTAACTTTTGGCACCAATCAAACATAATCTTTTAAGTGACCAAAGCGCCAAATAGAATGTTCAGATATGCTTAATCTTAGATGAGCGATGGAATTTAGTAGGAGTGGCTATTAAGTATAGGAAGAAGATAAACAAATGCAAAATCAGATTTGTATGTAATGCAACCAAACAACTTCCACTAGCAAAAAGGTTACAAAATTCATTCTTAATAAACGCTATAGACCTGCAAGTATTCCATGTTAATGAAATCATTTCCCTCGAAAAAAACTGCAATGATCTAGCATTTCTAATTCATAATTTTGACAGTAGCTCGATACAGTCATAATGAACATAACACTTCAGATATTTTAACTCTGATGATTAAAACATTCATGTGTACCTTCGTAGTAAAGATATCTATAACAAATGACTAAGCGGCCCTTTCAACACCCTAAGGGGTTGCTTGCATACGCGAAATATGTAAGACTGGATCTGTATAAACCTGAAAAACTGACTAACAATGTAACTTGTTTGGGTGCTCTAAATAATTTGCAAATATACAAACTTGGTTCGGGAAACCTGATGTTTTGTGTATATAGGAAAATGACTATTATTAGTTTTTTTTAAACATGTTCCTGTATACTTATTCAAAACTATTGTTATCGTCTCCGTGAAAGTGTATCTAATTTCCTAGGTGGATTTTGTTAATTAATGTCAACATATCTCAAGGAACTAATACCCCCGACAAGTTTATTTCATGAATTGTTCCTTGTGGGTGCAACAAAGAAATATAAGGTGGCCCCTAGAAATTGCACTAAGATGAGCGTTGGACAAGCCAGAGGATTCCCTTTCTTCATTTTAGTGATATAAGATCAATTGAGTCCATAGGTATGTCGATACTATCAAGGGGGGGGGGGGGTTGAGGATGTCATGATGAGGTTCTTGCTCCACGCGTTTAAAGATCCAACTCCAAAACACCTCAACATCCCTCAATGACTCGACTATATCTACTTGGTGTTATTCATTTTGGAGCTTCTAAGCTCTTTCATCCGGAAATCGTTGTCAAACCATTCACCAGATATAGTCGTTGCACAAACCCCTACCCTCAAAGCATCAGAGTATTCCTCTCGGAATCGTTGAAGCGTCTAGCAAACCTTCTGTTGCCACACTAGAATTTCGAAAGCAAACGGTCGAAATTGCTGAAATGATAACAAAGAGTATGCCACTACCCAACTGTGCGCCTTGGAGCTTCCAAATGCTTTTTGGTCGCCAGCACGTCTTAGTTGTCTGGAAGTTTCTACCTTTGTTCACATTGGAGCTTTCAAGCTGATCACTTAGGAACTTCTGATATGTGCAAAAAAGTTGGTAACGGTTAGGTTTCTGGTTCCTCCTATTTATACCCCCACCTATCGCACCCGTTCACTCAAAGAAAACTACATTCCCATCATATGTTCTGAGAGAGAACCCACTCTCATTGTGAAAACTTCAAAGGGCTTTTTACTCCAACCGTCCAAGACAATCCTTTGAGACCAAATCCCATCTTGCTTCGCACTCATTCTCAAATGCAATAACAAGCTTGAGTGGTGAGGAGAGTAAGGGACTCATCACCAAGCAAAGTCTATCTTGATACTTTTGGAGGGTGTGCTGTAACACCCCGGATGTAACTTTCCATCTTTGTAACTCCAACTCTTGCCATTTTCGGCTATGTGTTATGAGATTCCCTCCGTGGTTGGGTTTTGTCTTTTGTTTTGCATTTTATTCATGTCATGCATCTCATATCATGTCATCATGTGCATCTCATTTGCATACGTGTTCGTCTCATGCATCCGAGCTTTTTCCCCGTTGTCCGTTTCGCAATCCGACACTCCCACATGCACCGGCGCACCCCTCTTGTCTCTTTTCGTGTGCGGGTGTTAAACGTTCTCGGAATGGACCGAGGCTTGCCAAGTGGCCTTGGTACACCACCGATAGACCATCTGTCAAGTTTCGTGGCATTTGGAGCTCGTTTGATACTCCAACGATTAACCGCATAACCGCAAAGGCCTATTTTGGGTTGCAGCCCAACACCCCTCCAAAACAGCCCAATAACCCATCTAAGTCACTTCCATGCTCTCCGTCGTCGGATCACGATCGTGTGGGCGAAAACTACACTCCATTTGGAGCCTCCTAGCTCCCTCTACCTATAAAAACACACCCCCCTTCGAAATCACGGGCAAAAACCCTAGCCACCGCTCCCCTCGCGCCGCCGGACACGTCCGGGCGACGCCGGACGCGTCCGCCTCCGCCGC
>NC_057813.1:3486526-3495909 GCF_018294505.1 Triticum aestivum
GCCACCGGCTCCCGCCGCCGACCGGCACCCGAATCCGGCCGGCCCGTCTCTTCTCCGGCCTCTTCCTCGAAACTTCGGCGAGCTCCGGCCCCGCCTCGGTTCGCGTGCCGGACGAACCCTAGATCTGGACGAGGTTGACCCCGAAATCCTCTGTCTGCAGTATTTTTATGACATGTTCATCACATCATAACTCTGTCATTGTAGCTCCGTTTCATGCGCATGATATATCAAAATGTTCATGAGGATGTTCTCTTCATTTTGTTCCATTGGTCCATGTTCATTTGAGGTCATCTAGATGCCTGAATCTCTATTGCAAGAGTGCTATATAATGTTAGTTTCTGATTCTTAACAGAACGTGTGCATTTGTCATTTTTGCTACATTTATTGTGTGCATCTTATGGGCATGAGCTCTATAGGTGTTTTGTTCTATGTCATGTGTTCTTTACAGAGGTGCTTACCATGTATTTTTGTGATCAATGTGGTGACTAGCACAAGCATGCAAACTAGGCTTCGTGATGTTGCTCATTTTAGTCCCTGTTCTGCTGTTATTTTGATGCCATGTAAACTTGATGCTACAGAGAGATCCATGCATATTTTGAGATACTTCAATAAGGATGTTTTGAACATATGGTTATGCTCTATCTATTCATGCCCCTGTTTGCAATTATGGAGTAGTGTAGCTTGTCATTTTCGTGCTCTACTTTTGCTATAAATGTTTCCTGGCAGATTGTTTACATGTTATTCAATTTTGGCAAGGTTGTTGTAGTCGATCCTTGCATGCTATGAACTTGTTCTTGCCATGGTTAGCTTCATAAACATGTCTTCTTGCTGATGGTATGCTTATCTTGTCATGCAATAACTTGTGGTGAGTGATTCGAGCTCGCGAATATGCCTTCATAATTATGTCAATGCCATGCTCTGTTTGCTGAATCTGTTAACGAAACTTGCTATGTTTACATGGGTGCCATCATATCTTCTGATCCTTTTTGGCTCATGTTCAGTAAAGGACTTTTGTTCTATGCTTTGAGCAGAATCATGCCATGTGTTGTTTTGATATTATAAGTTCCTGTAGCATGTTGATTGCTTGCTCTGAACATTGCTACCTGATGATGTTTATGCCATGTCCAAGCTGATATCTTTTGTACTTTTGCCATGCTTGTTTGAACCTGTTATAGTGTGATTTAGCCGTAGCTCAGTGATCCTCTTTTGTCAAGCATTTCTTGTAGCTCACTGCCATATGCTTTGTTATTATGTTGGGGTGCTGTAGAATAGTTACTTGTTGCATGCTAAGTAGCATCGTGCTGTTAATCGCAGATTTGTGTCATTCTTGTTTTGCTTGCCATTTGCAAACCGTGCATCCGTTCCCGGAGATCTTTATATCGATTTCAACCGAAATCACCTCATCTTTCCAGCGGAATACTTGGTTTGCCAAGTTGATTCCTTGTTCATCCTTTTTCCTCCCGGAGCACGCATACGCATTGCATATCACATCTCGCATATCATGACATGTATTGCATCATGTGACTTATGCATTGCACCGTGATTTATTGTGGTTCCATTGCTTGTGTTCTTGCTTTGGGTAGAGCCGGGAGACGAGTACGTGCATGAGGAACCTGTTGAGTACGCTAACGAGGATCAAGCCTTCGACAACTCTGAGAGCTTTGCAGGCAAGATGACCATACCTTCGATATCACTTCTATCTTTGCTTTGCTAGTTGCTCGCTCTTTCGCTATGTTAGCTCTACCTGTCACTGTTTATCATGCCTCCCTATTTCCATGTCAAACCTCTAACCATCCTGTCCTAGCAAACCGTTGTTTGGCTATGTCACCGCTTTTGCTCAGCCCCTCTTATAGCATTGCTAGTTGCAGGTGAAGATGAAGTTTCTTCCTGGTCGAAACATGGATATTTTGGGATATCACAATATCTCCTGTTTAATTAATGCACCTTATATACTTGGTAAAGGGTGGAAGGCTCGGCCTTATGCCTGGTGACTTGTTCCACTCTTGCCGCCCTAGTTTCCGTCATACCGGTGTTATGTTCCTTGATTTTGCGTTCCTTACACGGTTGGGTGATTTATGGGACCCCCTTGAAAGTCGCTTTGAATAAAACTCCTCCAGCAAGGCCCAAACTTGGTTTTACAATTTGCCACCTAAGCCTTTTTCCCTTGGGTTTTCGCGAGCCCGAGGGTCATCTTTATTCCCCCCCCCCCCGGGCCAGTGCTCCTTCGAGTGTTGGTCCAACCTGAGCGATGTCCGGCGCCCCTTGGGCAACCAGGGTCTATGCCAACCCGACGTCTGGCTCCTCCGATGTGCCCTGAGAACGAGATATGTGCAGCTCCTATCGGGATTTGTCGGCACTTCGGGCGGCTTTGCTGGTCTTGTTTTACCATCGTCGAAATGTCTTGCAAAACGGGATTCCGAGGCTGATCGGGTCTTCCCGGGAGAAGGTATATCCTTCGTTGACCGTGAGAGCTTGTGATGGGCTAAGTTGGGACACCCCTACAGGGTATATTATCTTTCGAAAGTCGTGCCACGGTTATGAGGCAGATGGGAATTTGTTAATGTCCGGTTGTAGAAAACTTGACACTTGACTTCATTAAAATGCATCAACCGTGTGTGTAGCCGTGATGGTCTCTTCTCGGTGGAGTCCGGGAAGTGAACACGGTTTGGGTTATGTATGAACGTAAGTAGTTTCAGGATCACTTCTTGATCAGTTCTAGCTTCTCGACCGATGCGTTGCTTCTCTTCTCGCTCTCACTTGCGTATGTTAGCCACCATATATGCTTAGTGCTTGTTGCAGCTCCACCATTTTACCCATTTCCCTACCTATGAGCTTAAATAGTCTTGATCTCGCGGGTGTGAGATTGCTGAGTCCCCGTGGCTCACAGATTCTACCAAAACAGATGCAGGTGCCGAGGATACCAGCACAGGTGGCGCAACCGAGCTCAAGTGGGAGTTTGATGAGGACCTTGGTCGTTACTATGTTTCGTTTACAGATGATCGGTAGTGGAGCCCAGTCGGGACGATCGGGGATCTAGCATTTGGGGTTGTCTTCTTTTCATTTGGATTTGACCGTAGCCGGTCTATGAGTGTATTTTGGATGATGTATGAATTTATTTATGTATTGTGTGAAGTGGCGATTGTAAGCCAACTCTCTTTATCCCATTCTTGTTCATTACATGGGATGGTGTGAAGATGACCCTTCTTGCGACAAAACCACCATGCGGTTATGCCTCTAAGTCGCGCTTCGACACATGGGATATATAGCCGCATCGTGGGTGTTACAAGTTGATAATCAGAGCCATCCCCGACTTAGGAGCCCCCTGCTTGATTGTTTGCTCGCGATGTTGTGTCTAGAACAAAAATGTTTTGAGTCTTAGGATTATATATATATCGGAGAGTAGGATTCTTTTTACTCCTCAGTCCCTTCGTCGCTCTGATGAGGTCTCCTAACGTAGATGTTTTGACTTTCCTCTCCTCAAATTTCACTAAAAAAATTTAGAATCACGCGGGTATCTTAGAATCGTTCCGATGGTTTTGTGACGAGAACATTGTTCTTGGTGCCTCCTGTCTTTTATGTGGCAGTGACCCGGGGAGTTGAGCTCCAAGGTGTTGTCGTCACAATTTTATCGTTGCAGTTCTGGAATACCTGAGTTTTGCCGACATCAAAAATCTCTTTTGTGCAGTTGTTGGTAAGATAACCTCGACGCCACCCAGTACTGGGGCGGGAGTTCGGAGTATTGACATAACTCGTATAACGGATGCTTTTCGAAGGTTGAGGTACACGATTTCCGAAGGTTTCTGGGTTATGTGTTGACGGATGGATATGGCTGGATGTAGGGATTGTTAGTTTGGGTGAGTTATATTGCTTCCCATGTATCCCCAACACATGATTGCATAACCGGAAAGTTTCGGGAGTTTATAGGTGGGATTCAAGTAGCTCCAGCATTTTCTTCCCACAGATATTTGGTTTGTGATTGGGTAATCCTTACCACTTATTTGTTCCAGTTGTACCTTGTTTATTTCATTCATCAATCTCTTATCAAGTGGCTTCTCACCTTAATGGACGTGTGATGTTTGCTTTGGAATTCATTCGTTCATCCTTGTTCGAATGTTTATTGTGAAGACTATATGTTGCAATTTCTATCCGTTGATTCAACTTGTCTATCTGTCTATCAAGATGCTAACGGATGTCACCCTCTTCAGGATGGCTCCGCCAACGTGTCAGAATCCGGAACGCAATGATGGGAGTCAGGCGAACCCTCCACCTCCACCTCCGCCTCCGGAGGCATGGCAAGCTTTGATGGCAGCCACAAACGCCAATGCTCAGATGATGATTCAGCTCATGCAAGAGCGCAGCCAAGGCCAAGGCAACCAAGGGAATCAAGGTCAAGGGCAGTTCAACCATCAGCCTCAATTTCCTACCCTCAACCAATTCCTTGCAAATCAGCCGAAGTCTTTCAGCTACTGTGCCGAGGCCACAGACGCCGATGATTGGCTCGTGGATATCAACAAGCATTTTGAATGTAGCAATGTCAGGCCTGAGGACTACGTCAAGTTCGCTTCTTTTCAGCTCAAGGATCAAGCAGCTGATTGGTTCCAGCAATACAAGGATTCCAGAGGAGGTCGAGTGATTACTTGGACTGACTTTTGTCGGGACTTTAAAGCTCACCACATTCCTACTAGTGTTGTTGAGAGCAAGCGTGAGGAGTTCCGCAATCTCAAGCAAGGCAACATGTCAGTGTACGAATACAACAAGCAGTTTCAGAAACTTGCTCGCTTCGCTAAACAAGACGTTCCTGATGAGAAGAGTATGATCTATCAATTCAGAGGTGGCCTTAGAGAGGATATGCAGTTAGCTCTCGTTCTTGTTGAGCCTACTCAGTTTTATCAATTCTACAATATGGCCCTCAAGCAAGAAGGTGCTCAGCTCAAGTGTGAGGCTTCTAAGAAGAGAATCAGGGATGTAGTGCAGTCTTCTTCTTCCTCACAAGTGGCAGCTAAGCAGCAGAAGTTATTCCTTCCTCCTCCTCCGTTTCGTCAGCCTTACCAACAGAACAACTCAGGTGGTCGTGGATCTTCCCACCCACCCAACCCAGGCTATCAGAACAAGTCTTAGCCTCAAGCTCCAAGGTCAAATGCTCCTTATCATCGTCCGCTCTCAGAAGTGACTTGCAACAAGTGCCGGCAGAAAGGTCACTACGCGAACAAGTGCTTCAACCAAAGGCGCCTACCTCCTCCTCCCCCTGTGAGATCTTCAAGCAATGCAGTGGTCAAGCATAATTCAAAGTTTGCAAAGGTGAATATGATGAATGCAGCACAAGCGGAGGAATCTACTGATGTGATAATGGGTAATCTCTCAGTTAATGATATTCCTGCAAAAGTTTTATTTGATACTGGTGCATCGTATAGTTTCATCTCAAGACCTTTTACATCTAAGCATGAGATGGTTTTTTCAAGATTTTCCTAGACCGTTATCAGTTGTCTCTCCGGGTAAATTCATGAACGCAAGCTCCATGGTTCAGGATGTCTCTATCAAGATGGGCGACTATAAATTTCTGTCTTCTCTAGTTGTTCTTGGCGACTCTGATATCGATCTAATTCTCGGGATGGACTGGCTTTCTAAGCACAAGGCTCAGCTTGATTGTGCTGCCAGGGAAATTCAATTGACACACCCTTCTGAGGATGTTATCATCTATGCCGCTCGTGATGAAACCATTCGGTTGTTTTCTCTCAATGAGAAGGGCGAGTTGGATGCTATTTCTCAAATTCTAGTCGTTTGTGAGTACCAAGATGTCTTTTCAGAAGAGCTTCTGGGTATGCCTCCTCATCGGCCAGTCGAGTTCGTTATTGATCTTGAGCCTGGAACTGAACCCGTTTGCAAGCGTCCATACAAGCTTGGACCTATGGAGCTGAAGGAATTGAAGAAACAGCTCGATGAACAAGAGCGTCTGGGTTTGATCAGACCAAGTTCATCTCCATGGGGTTGTGGAGTTCTTTTTGTCCAGAAGAAGGATGGCATGGACCGACTTTGCGTCGATTACCGTCCATTGAACAAGAAGACAATAAAGAACAAGTATCCACTTCCCAACATCAATGAGCTTTTCGAGCAACTCAAAGGTGCTAAAGTATTCTCCAAGCTTGACCTCCGTATGGGTTATCATCAGATTCGCATTCGTGAACAAGATATTCCTAAGACAGCATTCAGAACAAGCTTTGGTTCTTATGAATATACTGTCATGTCTTTCGGCCTTGTCAATGCTCCTCCAACTTTCTCTCGAATGATGAACTTTATCTTCAACCCCTACACAAATGAATTCGTCTTGGTGTATCTCGATGATATCTTGGTCTTCTCCAAGAATAAGAAGGATCATGCCAAACATTTGCGATTGGTCCTCGACAAGCTCAGAGAGTATCAATTCTATGCAAAGTTTTCCAAATGTGAGTTCTGGCTTGATGAAGTTCTTTACCTTGGTCACATCATCTCCACCAAGGGCATTGCTGTTAATCCCGCGAAGGTGTCTGCAGTTGTGAATTGGGAACCTCCTCAGAATGTCAAGCAGCTCCGCAGTTTTCTTGGTCTTGCAAGCTATTGCCGAAGATTCATTGAAAACTTCTCTAAGATTGCAAAGCCTCTTTCCAACCTCCTCCAGAAGCATGTCAAGTATGTCTGGACGCCTGAGTGTGACGTTGCTTTCAACACCCTCAAAGAGAAGCTAGTCACAGCTCCTGTCTTGACTCCTCCTGATGAATCCAAGCCATGCGAAGTTTTCTGTGATGCTTCTCTTCAAGGTCTCGGTGCTGTGTTAATGCAAGAGAAGAAAGTTGTGGCCTATACCTCTCGTCAGTTGAAGCCCAACGAAAAGAACTACCCCACTCACGATCTTGAGTTGGCGGCAGTTGTCCATGCATTGATAACATGGAGACATCTCCTATTGGGAAGGCAAGTGGACATTTTCACCGATCACAAGAGCCTCAAGTATATCTTCACTCAACCCAACCTCAACCTCAGGCAAACTCGATGGGTCAAAATGATTCAAGAGTACAATCCGAGTATTGAATATACTCCTGGGAAGGCGAATGTGATTGTAGATGCTCTGAGCAGAAAGGCTTATTGCAACAGTCTAATTCTCAAGCCATTTCAACCGGATCTTTGTGAAGCTTTCCGCAAGCTCAATCTTCAAGTTGTCCCTCAAGGCTTTCTTGCCAACCTCATAGTCTCTCCTACTTTGGAAGGTCAAATTCGTGAGGCACAACTCCTGGATACCATGGTGAAGAAGGTGAAACATGGTATTGACAAGGGCATTCCCAAATACAAGTGCTATCGCTTGGATGACAAAGATACTCTTTTCTTCGAGGATCGTATTGTGGTTCCTAAAGGCGATCTGAGAAAAGTCATCATGAACGAGGCACACAATTCCCTCCTATCCATTCATCCTGGAAGTACAAAGATGTACAATGACCTCAAGCAGTCGTATTGGTGGACTCGAATGAAGTGAGAAATTGCTCAATTCGTGAATGAATGTGATGTCTGCAGAAGGGTGAAAGTAGAACACCAACGACCAGCTGGTCTCCTCCAACCTCTTGCTATTCCAGAATGGAAGTTTGACCATATCAAGATGGACTTCGTGACTGGATTTCCTAAGTCCAAGCGTGGAAACAATGCTATCTTCGTTGTCATTGACAAGCTTACTAAAGTGGATCATTTCCTTCCTATCAAAGAATCGATCACAGCAGCTCAGCTGGCAGAGCTATACACCTCCAGAATTGTCTCCTTGCACGGCATTCCACAATTGATATCTTTAGATCGTGGAAGCATCTTCACTTCTAAGTTCTGGGACTCTTTTCAGAAGGCCATGGGCACCAACATTCGTTTCAGCACAACTTTCCATCCTCAAACAAGTGGCCAAGTCGAGCGAGTCAATTGAATCCTTGAAGACATGCTCAGGGCTTATGCCATTTCCTTCGGTATGAAGTGGGAAGATTGTCTTCCATATGCCGAGTTCTCCTACAACAATAGCTTCCAAGCGAGTTCGGGCAAGGCCCCATTCGAAATTCTCTATGGCAGAAAGTGTCGTACTCCTCTCAATTGGTCCGAGACAGGTGAACGCCAACTTCTTGGCAACGACTTGATCACAGAAGCCGAAGAAATGTGCAAAGTCATTCCTGAGAATCTCAAAGCCGCGCAATCGCACCAAAAGAGTTACTATGATAGCAAGCACCGTGACTTGGCTTTTGAAATCGGAGACCATGTCTACCTCCGTGTCTCTCCAATGAAAGGCACTCGTCGCTTCGGTATCAAAGGGAAGCTTGCCCCTAGATACGTGGGTCCTTTCAAGATCATTGGCAAAAGACGCGACCTCACCTATCAACTTGAGCTTCCGTCCAACTTTGCAAACGTGCATGATGTGTTTCACGTGTCACAGCTTCGCAAGTGCTTCAAGACTCCTGAGCGCACTATCAACTTCGAAGAAATTGACCTCCAGGAAGATCTCTCTTATCATGAGCACCCCGTTGCTATTCTTGAAGAAACCGAGCGCAAGACTCGCAACAAGTCAATCAAATTCCTGAAAGTAAAGTTGTCTCACCATTCCGACCGAGAAGCCACCTGGGAGCGCGAGGATCATCTCTGTTCCGAATATCCGGAGTTCTTTCAGTCCTAGATCTCGGGACGAGATCCTCTTGTAGTGGTGGAGTGTTGTAACACCCCGGATGTAACTTTCCATCTTTGTAACTCCAACTCTTGCCATTTTCGGCTATGTGTTATGAGATTCCCTCCGTGGTTGGATTTTGTCTTTTGTTTTGCATTTTATTCATGTCATGCATCTCATATCATGTCATCATGTGCATCTCATTTGCATACGTGTTCGTCTCACGCATCCGAGCTTTTTCCCCGTTGTCCGTTTCGCAATCCGACACTCCCACATGCACCGGCGCACCCCTCTTGTCTCTTTTTGTGTGCGGGTGTTAAACGTTCTCGGAATGGACCGAGGCTTGCCAAGTGGCCTTAGTACACCACCGGTAGACCACCTGTCAAGTTTCGTGGCATTTGGAGCTCGTTTGATACTCCAACGGTTAACCGCATAACCGCAAAGGCCTCTTTTGGGTTGCAGCCCAACACCCCTCCAAAACAGCCCAATAACCCATCTAAGTCACTTCCATGCTCTCTGTCGCCGGTTCACGATCGTGTGGGCGAAAACTACACTCCATTTGGAGCCTCCTAGCTCCCTCTACCTATAAAAACACATCCTCCTTCGAATCATGGGCAAAAACCCTAGCCACCGCTCCCCTCGCGCCGCCGGACACGTCCGGGCGAAGCCGGACGCGTCCACCTCCGCCACCCGACCTGTTGCAGCCCGCCACGTGGCGCCGCCGCCGCCCACC
>NC_057813.1:3496263-3519185 GCF_018294505.1 Triticum aestivum
CCGCCGCCCCCCCCGTGCTCCGCCGCGCCACCGGCTCCCGCCGCCGACCGCCGCCCGGATCCGGCCGGCCCGTCTCTTCTCCGGCCTCTTCCTCGCAACTCCGGCGAGCTCCGGCCCCACCTCGGTTCACGTGCTGGACGAACCCTAGATCTGGACGAGGTTGACCCCGAAATCCTCCAAGTCTGCAGTATTTTTATGACATGTTCATCACATCATAACTCCGTCATCGTAGCTCCATTTCATGCGCATGATATATCAAAATGTTCATGAGGATGTGCTCTTCATTTTGCCGCATTGGGCCATGTTCATTTGAGGTCATCTAGATGCCTGAATCTCTATTGCAAGAGTGCTATATAATGTTAGTTTCTGATTCTTAACAGAATGTGTGCATTTGTCATTTTTGCTACATTTTTTTGCGAGGGTAAAGGGAGTTTTTATTGTAAATTCATAGAGTTACAGTCGAGATGCCATACATCCTCAATACATGGAGGAATCGAGCCTAGCCACACAGCAGTGGCACGCTCCGTACGGCTGTAGTATGCCAGCCGATCGGCAACTCTATTCTGAACACGACTAAGTTTCTGAGGAACAAACTCCCTAATACCAGATAAGTGCTTGATCTCCCTTACTAGCTGTCCATACGCTGACCGTTGGAGAGCATCCGTGGTGAGACATGATAAAGCTTCGGATGAATCTGATTGAAGAATCACCGGGGCCTCGGAGTGCTACATTTATTGTGTGCATCTTATGAGCATGAGCTCTACAGGTGTTTTGTTCTATGCCATGTGTTCTTTACAGAGGTGTTTCCCATGTATTTTTTTGATTAATGTGGTGACTAGCACAAGCATGCAAACTAGGCTTCGTGATGTTGCTGATTTTAGTCCCTGTTCTGCTGTTATTTTGATGCCATATAAACTTGATGCTACAGAGAGATCCATGCATATTTTGAGATACTTCAGTAAGGATGTTTTGAACATATGGTTATGTTCTATTCATTCATGCCCCTGTTTGCAATTATGGAGTAGTGTAGATTGTCATTTTTGTGCTCTACTTTTGCTATAAAAGGTTTCCTGGCAGATTATTTACATGTTATTCAATTTTGCCAAGGTTATTGTAGTTGATCCTTGCATGCTATGAACATGTTATTGCCATGGTTAGCTTCATAAACATGTCTTATTGCTGATGCTATGCTTATCTTGTCATGCAATGACTTGTGCTGAGTGATTCGAGCTCGCTAATATGCCTTCATAATTCTGTCAATGTCATGCTCTGTTTGCTGAATCTGTTAACGAAACTTGCTATGTTTACATGGGTGCCATCATATCTTCTGATCCTTTTTGGCTCATGGTCAGTAAAGGACTTTTGTTCTATGCTTTGAGTATAATCATGCCATGTCTTGTTTTGATATTATAAGTTCCTGTAGTATGTTGATTGCTTGCTCTGAACATTGCTACCTGATGTTGTTTATGCCATGTCCAAGCTGATATCTTTTGTACTTTTGCCATGCTTGTTTGAACCTGTTATGGTGTGATTTAGCCGTAGCTCAGTGTTCCTCTTTTGTCAAGCATTTCCTGTAGCTCACTGCCATATGCTTTGTTATTATGTTGGGGTGCTGTAGCATAGTTACTTGTTGCATGCTAAGT
Source organism: Triticum aestivum (assembly GCF_018294505.1). NCBI lineage: Eukaryota > Viridiplantae > Streptophyta > Magnoliopsida > Poales > Poaceae > Triticum > Triticum aestivum. The sequence goes on from NC_057813.1 coordinate 3,497,907, forward strand.
AGCATCATGCTGTTAATCGCAGATTTGTGTCATTCTTGTTTTGCTTGCCATTTGCAAACCGTGCATCCGTTCCCGGAGATCTTTATATCGATTTCAACCGAAATCACCTCATCTTTCCAGCGGCATACTTGGTTTGCCAAGTTGATGCCTTGTTCATCCTTTTTCCTCCCGGAGCACGCATACGCATTGCATATCACATCTCGCATATCATGACATGTATTGCATCATGTGACTTATGCATTGCACCGTGATTTATTGTGGTTCCATTGCTTGTGTTCTTGCTTTGGGTAGAGCCGGGAGACGAGTACGTGCACGGGGAACCTGTTGAGTACGCTAACGAGGATCAAGCCTTCGACAACTCTAAGAGCTTTGCAGGCAAGATGACCATACCTTCGATATCACTTCTATCTTTGCTTTGCTAGTTGCTCGCTATTTCGCTATGTTAGCTCTACCTGTCACTATTTATCATGCCTCCCTATTGCCATGTCAAACCTCTAACCATCCTGTCCTAGCAAACCGTTGTTTGGCTATGTCACCGCTTTTGCTCAACCCCTCTTATAGCGTTGCTAGTTGCAGGTGAAGATGAAGTTTGTTCCTGGTCGGAACATGGATATTTCAGGATATCATAATATCTCCTGTTTAATTAATGCACCTTATATACTTGGTAAAGGGTGGAAGGCTCGGCCTTATGACTGGTGACTTGTTCCACTCTTGCCGTCCTAGTTTCCATCATACCGGTGTTATGTTCCTTGATTTTGCGTTCCTTACACGGTTGGGTGATTTATGGGACCCCCTTGACAGTTCGCTTTGAATAAAACTCCTCCAGCAAGGCCCAAACTTGGTTTTACCATTTGCCACCTAAGCCTTTTTCCCTTGGGTTTTCGCGAGCCCGAGGGTCATCTTTATTTACCCCCCCCCCGGGCCAGTGCTCCTTCGAGTGCTGGTCCAACCTGAGCGATGTCCGGCGCCCCTTGGGCAACCAGGGTCTATGCCAACCCAATGTTTGGCTCATCCGATGTGCCCTGAGAACGAGATATGTGCAGCTCCTATCGGGATTTGTCGGCACTTCGGGCGGCTTTGCTGGTCTTGTTATACCATTGTCGAAATGTCTTGCGAAACGGGATTCCGAGGCTGACCGGGTCTTCCCGGGAGAAGGTATATCCTTCGTTGACCGTGAGAGCTTGTGATGGGCTAAGTTGGGACACCCCTGCAGGGTATATTATCTTTTGAAAGCCGTGCCCGCGGTTATGAGGCAGATGGGAATTTGTTAATGTCCGGTTGTAGAAAACTTGACACTTGACTTCATTAAAATGCATCAACCGTGTGTGTAGCCGTGATGGTCTCTTCTCGGCGGAGTCCGGGAAGTGAACACGGTTTGGGTTATGTATGAACGTAAGTAGTTTCAGGATCACTTCTTGATCACTTCTAGCTTCTCGACCGATGTGTTGCTTCTCTTCTCGTGCTCACTTGCGTATGTTAGCCACCATATATGCTTAGTGCTTGCTGCAGCTCCACCATTTTACCCATTTTCCTACCTATGAGCTTAAATAGTCTTGATCTCGCGGGTGTGAGATTGCTGAGTCCCCGTGGCTCACAGATTCTACCAAAACAGATGCAGGTGCCGAGGATACCAGCGCAGGTGGCGCAACCAAGCTCAAGTGGGAGTTTGATGAGGACCTTGGTCGTTACTATGTTTCGTTTACAGATGATCGGTAGTGGAGCCCAGTCGGGACGATCGGGGATCTAGCATTTGGGGTTGTCTTATTTTCATTTGGATTTGACCGTAGCCGGTCTATGAGTGTATTTTGGATGATGTATGAATTTATTTATGTATTGTGTGAAGTGGAGATTGTAAGCCAACTCTCTTTATCCCATTCTTGTTCATTACATGGGATGGTGTGAAGATGACCCTTCTTGCGACAAAACCACCATGCAGTTATGCCTCTAAGTCGTGCTTCGACACGTGGGAGATATAGCCGCATCGTGGGTGTTACATGTGCCCCTCCCAGATCGACTAGGTGCTTTGAAATCTTCAAATATTATGAAGAACACAAGAAGTTTGTAAGGTCTTGGAGATCATCTACTTTGTAAAAATCTACCCTAGTGATGTTAGTCCTTCATGGGCATAGACAATGGTAGAATATGTTGGTTACTCCTTGTGGACCCTTCGTGAGTGAGTGTCTTGCGTGGACCATTCCTTTATGGAGTCTCGCAATCGGGATCCTTGTGATGTTTGACCCTTCGTGAGTCAAAGCCTTTATCAATGTGGATGTAAGATAGCGTCAGCTATATGAACCATGGGGAAAATCTTCATCGAGCCACATAATGTTTGCACATCTCTAATTCTACTTGTTTACTTTCACTTTGCATATCTCTGCTTTTCGCTACATATACTCTTGTGAACCTTCATGTTTAGGGTGCTTGATAAATTGCTAGAAAATCCTAAAGTTGCCAATGAAAACAATAAAAGTTGGGAATATAGTTCATACTTAGCTTAGTAGTCTATCTACCACCCTTAGACGTACTTATATATATGCCATACCCCACTTATTTCTCAATGACCTAACAATAAATGAAGCATCACCATGGTTGGATGCATGCAATATTCTCTTCTTCCTTCATGCAATTGGCTAAGATACTAAACCGATAATCATGTATTACTGTTTTACATGTGAGAGAGACATGTACTAACATGCAATCAAAATCCATTGACAACATGTTCTTAAAATCCTTATCAAGCATCCACATTGAGGAAAAGACGAGCGATATGGCGCCAGAGTGATGGAGACGATGGCTATGATGATGGTTCACCCGACGGCACTCCTGCGCCACTGAAAGAAAGGGGGAGAGGGCCCCTCCTTATTCGTCCTTTCCCTTCTCCCTAGGTGGGAGAAGATTTCTCCATATGGTCCTTGGTGTTCATAGCCTCCGGAGGGCTCCCCTCTGAAATTGGATATCTTCATGGGTAGTATTTTTTTTCCTAGATGTTGTTTATGAATCCCGTCCTCGTATTATTCACCACGGAAAGTTCTCTAATTTTGAAAAAAATGAATTGTTTATAACAATGGCAAAACTTCTGGAGTAAGTCAGCAGCGAAAGGACGCCAATGGATCTCCTAGTTGCCTACACGGCCAAGGAGTGAGCATATGAGGAGGCCGTGTGGCCTTCCTGTAGCCCCCTTCACCCCTTCTATCATTGGGCCTCTTCTCGTGCGGAACATTTTAACATATTTTTTGTTTGATTCTTTTGTCCCCGTAAAAATCCCTTTTCCGCTGTCACTTGGCACTGGATTCACATGTTGGTTCAATAAAAACAACAAAAAAGGTGAAAATAACCATCTATAAATTATGTGAATATAGAATGAATACTTCAAAAATTATAGATACACCGAAGATGTATCAATAATCTTCAATAGATGTAAAACAACCGTGATGCCATAAAAATGTCGCTTGAAGCACTTTTAGACCTAGAAATTCAGACCCAACAAATGATGCATCTCTATTTGGTGATGAAATCTTCTTTGAAACCCTCAATTTTTAGCCCCAAGTGCTGCAAATTTTGAACAGCTCTAGCGGTTGCCCAAAACCAAAATAGTGCGGGCGGGAACCCAAACGCCATGCTGAAACTTTCACGCCGTTCAATCACCGTTCGACCAGACATTCTCGCCACCAACTGCCATTGCAGCCGCTCTCGCGACCGCTCCCAACCTTGCCGCTCGTTCATGTCGGCCAAGATAATCGCCAGGACCCCGTCGCTGCCGTAGAAGCCCGGAGTGCTACCGTCGATTTCGTCCATTCCCGCCACCTCCACCACTTGGAATAGTCGTCACTGGATCACCATCGAACACTGAGGTCAATTAGCGGCCGGCGACCTCCGCCGAGCCGCCACCACTCATTCGACGCACGGGGTGGCGTGCCACGGTGGAAGTTGGATGCACCCCCGCCTCCTGGTCCGCTCTAACTGTTGTCCTAGGCGGCCCAACGACGGTCTAGGGCCAGGCTCCCACCGTTGGATCTAATGTTTCAATTGCTTTCCCATTCTTTGACACCTGAATGCAATAAAATAAATAAATAAAATTCGCTTTTGTTTATTTAATCATTTTCACATCACCAAGTTTTACATCCGTTGGGAGATGCTCCCGGCTCAGCTCCCCTCTCTCCTCTAGATCTCCCGGCGCAACAAACGCAAGGCCACCGGCGCCTCCGCGCATCCGCAGTCGCCGCCTCTGCGATCTTGCCCGCCGCCGCCGCCGCTGCCGCCCCGAGAGATGGCAAAGGCATTTTACGCGGTGGGGTTCTGGATCCGGGAGACCGGTCAGGCCCTCGACCGCCTCGGCTGCCGCCTCCAGGGGAACTACTTCTTCCACGAGCAGAGTAAGCATAAACACCTTCCCGCGCCCCTAATAATCCTCCCTTTCCCCCCTCCCTCGTCGATTTTTGCGGATACTCCGGGCATCGCGTGGATTTGGTCTTCTCGGGCGGCCCCGAAAGAGTGAGCAGATCGGGGTGGCCGCCTAATGTTAGGGACGGTTCAGGAAATATCGCGGTCATGTGTGCCCCATTAGATTGGGGTTGCCCTAGGGTTCTGCATTTTTAGGTCATCGTGCTCGTTGCTCGGTTCATTTTGTGAAATATAGTGCTGTTTATTTACTGACCTGTCTTGGAATAGTTAACAGGTTTCGTGTACAGTAAGCTAAAATTAAGGAGGTGGACAGTGTATGTATGGATTGTAGATCACTCTTTGGAAGAACTCGCCTCTTCCCAATTATTTATACTAATTCCATATTAACTGAAAGTTCTGAATATGTCAAATTGGCGAATTGCTATCAACAACATCTGTTAGCATTAGGTACTATTTGCCATGATATTGGGATGCTATCTGAATGGCTGTAGTTCTATTAACACTCTTGAGCTCCATTCTGCCCCCTTTATCGTTCTATTTGCCAGGTGAGCTGAAAGTCGAGGAATTCCTGTCTTAAGATGGGGTTCTGGCCGGAGTTTAATAATGTTTTTGATAATTTGTTTGTTGCAAATAGCTTATATTGCTATTCGTGAGATTTACCGTTATCTTTACAGATAGTCGGCCATGCTTGGGTGGCTTTGAGGTTTCACACGATGTAAACTAAAATTTCTCAGTTATCTTGTGTCGTGATTGAGTATTGCCTCGACCAGGGATTGTCATTTACATCTGTTTTGATTCAAATAGAAATCAATACTGGTATTTTGCTTTCAGAAGACCCTTCATCTCATGAATCTACAATACCCTAGTATGCAAGCAAATGTACCCTTAAATTATTAACTCTTCAAGTAAATTGCACAATAAACACATCATGTAAGCTATCCTTCTGCATAACACAATACCTTTGGCAATATAGTATTGGATCTGGCTTGCTTACAGCCCCCCACTTACAGCCACGTCTCAAAATGCTGGCCAGTTTTGGTCGTATCTGATGTGGTTCGTGGAAGTAGTCTCTCTGTTGCACGGCAGACCCCAAGATACACTGTTTAATCTTAGCCTCTTAGGCTGTGCGAATCTCTCAACCTTGTCCATGAGCCATGTCAACACTGTTGCCACCATATCAGCCCAGAATCGTGCCTGTAGTTCTGTTCTACAGTAAGCTGGTCTATGCTGACAGTTTGTTTAGGTGGTAGAAAGCGGACTTAGATGGCACTATGGCAGAAGATTGGCTGCTTGCGGATGTATTTCTTAGAGGTTATATTTTATACAAATTAGTTCAGTATACATGGTGACTTGTGCTATTTGCTCCAGTACTGTAGCCCGCTGCTCCTGAGAGTGACACAAATATAATTGGACACTTTTTGGTTCTGCACATCTCTTCCTAATCGATATCATTATCCTTGGATGTGCATATGTTGTGTTCACCTCTTATTTGTATATCTGATGATGTTATTTTGTTGTTTTTTGCTGGATTGTTTCTATATATTTGTAAGCATAGTAATCATGTGTTAACATTTTGATTGCACATCTCCTGAATGATAGCTAAGTGTTGTCACATTTCACTTACATTGACTCTATCTTCTTTGATCACTTAATCCTTGATCAAGCTCATGAATTTGTATTCCCTCTTCATGTCACACTCTGTAGATGGATAACCTGTGTATCCATCTGTAAGTTTTCCTTCATCTGCATATTAGCTTTCTGTGGCCGTGAAGTGGTAGATGGCACTTTCTGATCACCTGATCTTCTGCACCCTTATCTGCAGGATGCTGCTAATGTTGTGCACTGCATCTAATTATTATTACCATGTTTTATGTTGACATACGTTATAATTGTTTGTGCTGTTGTGAGCAACTACACCTATCAAAGTGCTAACATGATTTTGTTTTGGACCTATCCAGTTTCAGGGCATCGCACACTTATGAACATCTTTGACAAAGCCCCTCATGTTCACAAAGAGGCATTTGTCGCTCCAAGTGCATCCCTTATTGGTGATGTTGAAGTTGGACAAGGGTCTTCAATTTGGTACGGCTGCGTCTTAAGAGGTTGGTGCTCAGTTTTCCAGTGAGCATCATTTTGGTCGTCTTTGCTAAATCAACATACTTGATTTCAGGGGATGCAAATAACGTTCAAGTTGGATCTGGGACGAATATACAGGACAATTCTGTTGTGCATGTGGCAAAATCTAATCTAACTGGGAAAGTCTTTCCAACCATCATTGGAGACAATGTCACAGTAGGTAAATATAGATATACCTTCTGGTTCTTGTTTTAACCACTGCTTTATTCCACAGCCTCGCGATGTTTAATTGTTCATTATCTGCTTAGACCAAAGTCTAGTATAGTAAACTTGTTATTGATCTTTATCGGGGTGCTACTTCTCATTGGTATCCACAAGTATTTCGTTATTGGAGCCGTAAATTATGCTCTCTGGACTGTAAGCATGCATACCAGACAGATACCATGTTTTTATTCCAACACAATAGTATTGATAATTTCGAACACGGTTTGAGCAATCGAGCTTTTGTGCAAAACCTTAGTAGAGTTAGCTTGACATACATTTAGCAGAGGATATGTACTATAAATAAACATTTGTATTCGAAATTTAAGCTCTGATATTGGTAATGGTACCCATTGCCTCTCATATTGCCCACTATATGATATGCCAGAACCAATCTGACACCAAACCTGTTTTCTTCTATGTAGGACCTTCATTCTCATGTAAAAAGTTCACTGGTATTCTGGTATAATATACATGTTCCAAACTTTGTTTCGCAGGACATAGTGCTGTATTACAAGGATGCACTGTTGAGGATGAAGCTTTTGTTGGTATGGGAGCAACCCTGTTAGATGGTGTTGTTGTGGAAAAGCATGGGATGGTTGCTGCTGGAGCCCTTGTAAGACAGAACACAAGGATCCCTTGTGGAGAGGTTGTGCTTTACTTCACCACTATTGTTTGGATTCTTATTTAGGTCATCTCAGACACGTTTGCTCATCTTTTTTTACTTAACCAACTCTTGTTTGATTATCTTATCTCAGCAAGTGCTCTTTTGTTGACTATCCCTGTTCAATTTAGGTATGGGGCGGAAACCCTGCGAAATTTCTGAGGAAGCTCACAGATGAGGAGATTGCTTTCATTGCGGAATCAGCTGCCAACTATTCCAACTTAGCCAAGGCACACGCTGTTGAGAATGCCAAGCCCTTGGAAAAGATTGATTTTGAGAAAGTGCTGCGCAAGAAATTCACTCACCATGACGAGGAACACGATTCCATGCTTAGTGGCACTCGAGAGGTCCCTCCAGAGCTGGCGCCACCCAGCCCTACCCCTGCTCAATAAGCTTTGGTTATCTGTTTTTTTTTCCTTTCTTTGGTGCCTTCACCGTCTTCAGTTTGAATTCTTATTATATCTTTATCTGTGCGGTGAGTTTGGCAGTTTACCTTTCTTTCAATAATTTTGGGTCGAGCAATGCTCTAAAGCTGACCATGTAGTTCAGTTTTTGTATTCCATAAGTTTTAAGATCTATGGAACAAACAGAACCATTTCACACAAATTTACCAGTAGCGTTCACTGCATGCATAGTTTACTCTGGCTGAAATTGTGAGATGCACTGGAGGAGATAAACCTACGTGAGGGGAAAACAACATGCGTCTTGAGGTGTTCTGTAGGCATGCATGATCTTGAGGCCGTGGTTTGGATTTATAGGTATTATTGCTTTTAAAATTTCTGGATTTGTTAGTCCCTCTTGTATTTTGATTTTTGAGTGAAACTTGGATCGTAAATTTGACAAGTGAAATATAAGTTATATGACAAAAATCATAATATTGGATTCATATTTGAATTCCTTTTTGGTATAATCATACTATTTTATTATCTAAGTTGAACTGAAAATACAAGAGGGGCTTATAAACCCCAATGGAGAGAGTAGAAGCAATTGCATCTATATTGAGTTCAGTCTAGGCGACTTTACTTTCATGGTCGCTCGATTTTCAGTAATATTTTCATTTGGTTTACCGGTTTTTAGAGCTTAAAATACATCGAACACTGCCATACATGTTACCGGAAATATGTTCCTACATCTCAGGCGGTGGGTTTATTGAATTTTCTTGCTCTGGGGGGTAGAAGTGGAATTCTTCGTCCGGGTTTATTAGCCCCGTCAAATTTTGAGAGTTTGTAATTGGATTCGTATTTGAAAGTAGTTCTTGTTGATATACTTTTTAAACACATAATTTATTATTTATTATTCAAATTTTAGGTGAACTTTGACTCAAAATTTAAGGGGGACTTATAAACCCAAACAGAGAACGTACATTTGTAGGTAATTGTGATTCCATGTATTGTGTCATAGGTGATCACCTCACGTGTTCCAATCGCGGATGTCGATGATGTTGATGATTAGCAGTGCATTTTATGAGCCTGGTCTTATTTTTTATTGCAGTCGTGCTACATCTTTTTTCATACATGTGGTAATTCTGACAATGAATTAGTTTTGCATGCAAACATCCATTCCCCCCTCCCTCACATGTAACTAAGTTCCTTCTGCGATTTAGAAATTAATGCAACCTATTCATCACTTGTCGTTTTTTCATTCAAAACTCGCAGTGCTTCTTCGTCCTCGAGATTCTTCCCCCTTGCAACCTTCCTCTACTGTCGTCCCCGGCACCCATGGTAGTTGACATTGCCACACACGCCGCCTCGCTGCTCTGCACTGATTGAGCAATCGCCCTTGCCGTGCCGCCTGTTCGCACACGAACGTGTCACCGTGTACCCTCGCACGGCTCCTTTCAGTAAATGGGCCAGCTCGGCGGCAAGTTTTTTTTAGCCCGCTGGCCTGCATAGGATTTAGCCTATTGAGCCGTTTTGCGCCTCTATCAGCCGCTATCGGACCGGCACACCAGGACCGGCCCATTTGGCCAGGTTTGGTTCAACCCCAGTTTTTCTCACAGCAGAAAAAACAAATCGATGCACTCAAAAAAGAAAAAAGAAATCGATGTCTCAAAGAAAAAAAACAAATCGAGGGAAAACAGGGGAAAAAAAATTGAAAAATCCACCCCAACGCTGGCAGTTTTTTTTTCTTTTTTTTTTTTGAAGCAACGCTGGCAGTTCAGCCCTCGAACACCGGAGAAGGACAGCTCGTCGGAAGACCTTCGACCTCCCGGGCGATCTCGAGGAGCAATCAATCCGGCCGTCGTTCGCACGGCCGCCGAACGCCGATTCGCCATGGCTGCGGCGCGGGGCGGGGGCGCGGAGGAAGGCGAAGGAGGCGGCGGTGGGCGCCGCCGCGAGGGCGCTCTTCTACCCGACGCTGCTCTACAACGTGGTGAGGAGCAAGGTCCAGGCCGAGTTCCGGTGGTGGGACGAGGTCGATCAGGTGCGTGTGCTGCCGCTACCATAGATCGGCTTTCCAGCAGCCTTATCCCGGGGGAGACAAAGATTGAGACTACCTAGTGATTTGTCAGATGAGCAAGTAATTTCCTCCATCGCGGTGAACTTTTAGATGCAAACGCGTTATCATTTTGTTTTAGTTTAACGGAATTAGAATGCATTATTTGGAGTGAGAAGAAACATTTATCTGAAATGTGCTAATCTATTCCGTGGGGGTGTCAGAGTTAGCAACTATGCTTCTTTGTTGGTAGCAACTAGTATCAAGTAATATTTTGAATACTGGCACATGGGATCTTTGAGGTAATTGGTAGACAGGGGGGTAGCCTCAGTAATTTTCAGAAGGCAAAAATCCAGAAATGTAGCATGTTTGGGTGCTCCCAAAATGATGTTGGTTCTGTTTTCGGTCACTGTCAGAAATTAAAGTGTTATGCTACTCGTGAGTCTAATGTGATGTTTTCCGAAAATTTGACCGTCTCATGTTGTATTGACTTTATCATTGCTAGTAGCTAAATCACAAATGTTTGTGTATAGCTGCACTGACCAGACATTTAGGCCTGTTTGATGCATTTTTTTCTCTCTTAAAGCACAATGAACAGAAATCAGAATTCAGAAGCCAAACCAGAAATAGACCTATTCAGTGTTAATGGTCATTGTGCAATGGTGAAGTGAGAAACAGGCATTCTAACTTCCCGATCTGGACTAGCTTAAGTTAATATTTGTGCTTTCTTTGTTGGTAGCAACTATCAAGTAATATTTGGAATACTGGCACTTGGGATCTTTGTGGTCATTGTTAGACAAGGGGTAATCTCAATAATAACTTGCAAAATGCAAAACCCCATCGTCAATGGAATGTAGCATGTTTGGTTGCACCCATTTTTGGTTACTGTCAGAAATTTAAGAGTTATACTATTCATGAGTCTACCTTTGATGTTTTCCGACAGCATATTGTATTTGACTAAGCTATTATTTCTTGGCTAGCCTTGTTACTGTGATGCACACTAGTGAAGGCTGAACCAGCTGTTGATGGTCATGAACCATATACATATCTATTTAACTTCTAGAATTGAGAAGCATATTGTTTGTGTACCAAATGTTGGTTAGTTTTACTGCTTAGGCAATTTCAACATGGACCTATTACTAGAAATAATCTCAAAGTCACTATTATTTCTTGTTATATATTGCATTATGTCCTAGTACTAAGGTTTAAGACTTCCTTATTGCTACTCCCTCCGTCCCATAATATAAGATGTTATTACAACCAATATATGAGTACATTGGCTGTAATAACATCTTGTAATTATGAGACGGAGGGATTAGTAGGTAAGTCGCAACCTTTTGTTTACGGCTACACTGGCAATACATTTGGGGCAGTTTGAAGCCTTTTTCTTTTCCTAAAGCGCGTACAAACATAAATCAGAAGTCAAACTGAATAGAACTTGCTTGGAGAAAAATCAGAAATAGAACTATTAGTTTTTTAGGGAAGAAATAGAAGTTTTCAGTGTTAATGATTGTTATACAGTTAGTGATTAAGTGAGGGACAACGTTCTAACTTTCACATCTTGATTGTCCTAAGTTAACGCATCTGTGGAACATTTGCTCATTGCAAGTACTATATTTACTGATTGTTACTTTTTATCAGTTTTAGTCACAGCTCTGTAGTGTCAGTTTTATCGTTATTGTTCTTATGAAACATTTTATTTTGTGTGGTCAGTTGCCAGTGCTCTATGTACTTTTCCGTGGGTATGGAATTAAACTCGATCATGGGCACTAGCACCCAGGGCATATTTTAAGGACGAAATGAGCGCCCTGCGGAGGCTTGGCCTCGAACTGGGGTGGGCAGGCACACAAGCGTGCACCCTAGCCAACCGAGCACTGCTCTTATGTTTGCCTTTGGTTGTGTATTATGCGATAGTGGTAATACAACACTTTTGTTTGAGTATTTTTTTTCACTTTAATGAGATTGAAGAAAATAAGTTTTTCAATGGTGACATTGCAAGTTTAATCAGGGAACACATCTCGTGGGAGAATGACATATATTCACTGCAAAGCTGGAAGGGGACAGAGTACAACAATTGTCTCGTGTTATCTAGTGAGTTTAATTATTCATCTTTTGGAGAAACTAACATGGCCAACATTGAGCTGAAAACTTAAGATCCATAGTGGGCAAAGTTTAAATCGTGATTTAATACACATTTGCAGCTACAAACCTAACAAGCTATAGCGGAGCTATTCTTTAAAAGCATGTTTTAACGTTTTCAGGGCACAGACCCAAACTACTGCTAGCTATTTAGAACCTTTATTGTGGCAATAAAGTTATTGCACACCACATATTTGGAATTAACTATTGTGTTACAGCAGAACTTTTTATGCTTGATTTTTACCATGTGAGGTACAAGGATAAGACACCTACCACAGCATTTGAGCATGTGAGAGCTTAAAGGGCTAGAATGCTGCTGGCCCATCCCCACTGGAGGAACTGATTCTTGCGAAGCAAGCATTCTTAGTTATGAAACATCTCAAGAGTCAAGAGATGGTGATTAGCCCCAACCAGAAAAAGTAAAGCTGCTTCATAAGAATGCCTGTGCTCAGGGTAAACTCCACTGACAAAAAAGATGGAACAATGGCCCAGGAACATCTGCGGAAGAATATGAATTGTTAGCAAATGAGTAACAAGTAGTTGGTTATGACAAGCTATTAAGGATCAGAGAAGAGAAGAGTGGGCAGTCATGGAGTTAGAAATTAAACATGTTACCTTTCCCTGGTCCTCAATTCTCTAAACTGGCGCAACACAACCACATCATGAATAAATGAGATATAAGCGGCCAATCCTAAATTAGTTCCTCATTCCATCCATTGACACATGATGAATATGAGAAATGAGGTGCCAATCCTTTCCCACTCCTTTCATGTAGCGCCTGGACAGATGAGGGTTGCCAGTCATACATAACACCTGTAGAGCAGCAAGGTGTTTTATGGAGCGTGGCAAAGATGTAAGACCACGGCAATTCCTGATATTCAGTGATCGGAGTGCAGAGAGTTGCCCGATCGACTCTGGTAGCAAGGTGAGAGCATCACAACAACCTATGATGAGTTCACAGAGCGAAGTGAGGTCCTGAATGGACTCGGGAAGGCATGTAAGAGCAGGCAAATTCCAGATGATGAGGGTTCGAAGAGAGCGGAGCTCCCCGAGTTTCTCAGGCAGCAGAAGAAGGGCATCACAGTCTGTTAAATTTAGCTTGTGGAGGGAGATGAGGCCCTGGAAGGACTCAGGAAGTCTGGTTAGGACGGGCAGCTCCACAATCCTGATCTTACGGAGATAGCGAAGCTCCCCCAGCCCTTCTGGCAGCTGGTGGATGGCATCACACCCTGTTATATTTATCTTCTGGAGGGAGGTAAGGCTCCGAATGGACTCAGGAAGGCAGCTCAGTCTAGGCAACATCCAGAGCTTGACAGAGAGGAGCCCCCCCAGCCCTCCTACTTCCGGCAGCTGGTAAAGGGCATCACATTCTTGTATGATTAACTCTTGCAAGGAAATGAGGTGCTGCATCCCTTCAGACAACTCCCTGAGATTTTTGCAACCAGAGATTTTCAGTTTCTTTAGTGAGCAGAGTTCCCCGAGCCACTCCGGCAGCACGCCAAGAACAGAGCAGTTTGAGATCTCCAGCTGTTGGAGGGCGGTGAGGCTCCGCATGCTCTCAGGTAACTGTTTCAGTTCCTCGTTACAATTCGTGATTTCTAGTGATTGGAGTGCGCCAAGATGTTGCAGGAACTCCCAATCAGAGTTACACGACGGTCCTTCCATCGACCTTATCTCTAGTCTCTTGACAAGGGTCGAGCAAAAGGAGACCCCATTGCTGTTGCTGCAGGAGGGTGATTCTAATTTGTCCCCCTGAGGATGATGTACTGGCCACACGATGCTGTTATCCAATGTCAAGCTCTCCAGGGATGCCGGAAAGCACGGGTTCACATTCAGTTTTGGGCAGTTCCTTATGTCTAGATCGGACAGGCGAGGGAAAGAGCATTGCATTTTCTGATTGCAGCATACAGTTGCTCCATCCCTGTCAGCGAGAATTGCCCTTATCGCTGTAGTCAGTTCCAAAGAATGAGGCATAGAATCAATGTTGAACTCAGTGAGTGACGGTAAGGGACCTATATTGATGCTTTCAAGGGTGCCAAAGTTATGTAGGCCGAGGAACTTCAAGGAAGGCAACTCTACAAGTCCTGTCAAGTGCTTCACGTTGTGGATATAGCATAGTGACATTACAGTCAGGTGGGGAAAATGAGTTAGACCAACAGTTTGCTTGAATCTGCTATTCAAGTTACTCAGCTGTGTTTTCTTGGTCAACCAATGTGGCAAATGCAAACCCTTGTAACCGCTAATAGACAGCTTCTTAATTCCAGATGGCGGCTCAAGAACCTTAAGAACTGACATCGCTTGTTCCATACGAGTCTCTTGTTCCATTTTAATGTCCATTTTCCAGAACGACAACACAAGTTCATGTAAGTTATTCTTTTCCAAGTAAGCCTTTTTTGCATCATATGGATCCATGGCATGCATAATGCGAATTTCCAGTTTACCGCTTAGCCTATTGAGACTTTCAAGCTCTGATATCCGTGCATGCTCGCTGCTATCTCCCAAAACAAACAAACCCAACGTTTGTAGACGAGTCAGCTGTCCAAACCCTGCTGGCAGGCCCCGCAGATTCCAACATCCTTCTAGGTTCAGAACTACAAGCCTCTTTAAGTTCACTATAGCTTCAGGTAACTCAACTAGACCGCTGCAGCACTGAAGGTCTAGGTGTTCTAGATTACTCAGAGAAGTGATGCTCTGAGGTAGTACAGTAAGTTTGGTCAAATCACGGAGTTTTAAAGTATGCAACTCATCACAAACAAATGAACCGGGTATGTCTTCAAGACTCCTGCATCCACTTAAGTTAACTGTTTCTAGGTTCCGTAGCCTCACAAAAGGTTCCGATGGCAGATGTAGCAAAGAAAGACAGCCGACAATACTGAGAATCCGTAAGTTCTCATTTTTACGTATGGAGTCTGGTATCACTCTGAATTTCAAACAACTAATCAGGTGCAAGCTTTGAAGATTATGACAATCACCAATAGAGTGAGGCAAGCCTTCAAGATTTCCAGCCCGTAACAACTCCAAAGTTCTTAGTTTTCTAAGATTTCCAATAGATTCAGGTAACTTTGCAAACTGAAAACAATTTATGACATGAAGAGCTTGCAAGTTCCAACAACCCGTGATACCTTCTGGAAGTTCTTCTATTCTGCAATTGGAGATTCTAAGATATCCAAGATATTCAAACTTCAATATGAATAGAGTGTCAGAAGTATCCATTATTTGCTCCAGAACAACACTGCGCACACAATAACCCTCCTTAATCGGCTTATCGGATGCAAAGGTAACTTTACTAACAAAGAGGGCACGGAGCTTGTTAAACAACTTCCTTTCAATCTTCTCAGTGCATGAACCTAAAGATAAATATCTGCATGTCCGATTATGATCACTAGTGCTCCTCTTTGGTGTAAGAACTATCTCATCCTGTAAAATTTGCCGAGTGAGATCATGAACCAGGTCGTGCATCCTGCATGTCACTCTTTTTTCATTAGACACATCCACATCTAGATCTAGATCCTGAAGAAAAGAAATTTTGAGAAGAGAATCAAAGTAGTCGTTTCCAATTTCTTCCAGTTGTCGACCTGCATTCGTCGAATTAATGAAGCCATGTGTTATCCATTGGGAAATCAAGTTGACTTTGTCTATACAATAGCCTTTTGGAAATATAGAACAAAGCACAAAGCACTGCTTAAGATCATCTGACAAATGAAAATAGCTCAACATCAAGGACCCCAAAACTCTGTGTTGTATATCCTTGTCAGTCAGTAAATTACAATCCCTCAAGGACTGCCAATATTTCATTTCCCGCTTCCCGTGAAGGTTACCTGCGAGAGACTTAATTGCTATTGGCATTCCAGCACATTTCTTCACAATCTCTTTTCCAACTTCAATGAACTCAGGATCCAAAGCTTCCTCGGCCCATCCAGAACTATGTTGGAACAATTTCCAGCTGTCATCATCTGATAAGAGTGGCAAATTGAATATTTCTGCAGATTTAACCGCTTCTGCAACTTTTCCATCACGGGTAGTGAGTAAAATCTTGCTTCCAGGTGTGGCAATGTTCAAATGTTGTTCAAACTGCTCCCAATCATGTTTGTCCTCGTTCCAAACGTCATCCAAGACAAGGAGAAACTTCCCTCTGCTCAACTTCTCAGAGATTGTTCTGCTCATGTGCTGCAGGGTATAAAGCTCGGACCTATCGTCAGAGACAGATTCAAATAGCTTCCCGAGGAGGTTTTCCACGTTAAATTTTTGAGACACATGAACCCAGAACACAACTTCAAAGTGTTGCCGTATCTTGCTATCCTGGCAAATATATTTGGCCAAAGTAGTTTTGCCAGACCCACCTAACCCGACAACAGAAACTATCGGCATCCTGTCTTGGGTACTATGACTATCAGCCTCTACTAGCTTAGATACGATGCTATACTTGACCTCATCCCTTCCAAATACATGTGTGGTATTTGCCAATATTGACATCTCCCCTATTGTCTTGTGTGTAGGATGAACATGATGAGTGACTAGTGTACTACTACTAGTTACTATTGCATTGAAGTCAGCTCGCTGCTTCACAATTTTCGCGAATCTCTTCTTGATTTCCTTAACCTCCTGGGCTATCTTGGTTCGGAACAGAACGGATTTCGGTTTTGTATAGAACCAATTAGCCATAGCATGATTTTCACTAGCAATGTCCGCCTTGTGCTTCTCGGCTTCCAGGCGATAGAGCAGGTCATCAAAATCATTGACAACTGCTTTCAACTCTTTGATCCAATTCGGTGATGAACCACTTGCTGTTGCCCTGACCCCCACAGCTGACAGCCAACTAGTGATATCTCCAAATAAACCCTGGAGCTCGGAGAGATGTTTGGTAACACCGATTATGGAGGCGAACTCGCTGGTTATCAGCCGAACTAGCTTGTTGACTGCAGACTTCAACACCGCCGACAGGAAAGCAGCCTCCATTGCGGCCACCAGGGTAGATCCTTCTTATGTTCCAATAACTGCCTGCAAAAAAGGACAGACCCAGTGCATAGAAACTCCCACACAAGGTGGGGTCTGGGGAGGGATTATAGGAAGCTAGTCTTACCCCTGCAAAGTGCAATGCAGAGAGGCTGGTTCGAACCCAGGACCTCTTGGCACAAGTGGGGAGGACTTCACCACTGCGCCAGGCCTGCCCTCAGATAAAAAAAAAGTTGCATTTATTTGACTGGGTTGTGTGGATTTGATACTTCATGGCAGGGGAGCATAAGCATACCAAATGGTGAAGGAGGAGGATCCCTATAGGGACTTGCTTTGCTTGCTTATTCCTAGTCAAATATGCCCTATCCGTTGTACTTTATAATAAATAGAAGTGAAACTTCTTGCAGATTGCTCAAACCGCGTAACTCTGAGATGGCATGAAGATTCAGATGAAAGAAGCGAAACTGCAAAAGAACCTCCGTTGCAGTTTTTCTGGTGAACTGGCGAGGTTGGTTCTTCAAGGGTAGGAAGGAAGCAAAGCTTTGCACGGTAGAGCCCGGGCTTGTTTTTCTCCTTTCTTTTCTCTGGTAGTAGTAAATTTTGAAGCGCTTATTACTTACTTTAATTCTGTAGTCGTTTGGAGGAAAACTGCACTAGTAGTTGACTGACTTGCATGCATGCCATTGCCAGGCCAGGATTCTTGGGTCCGTCCTGGTCCAAGTTCCTCCTTTCGGCACCGAAGGAAAGAAAATATGCAGAAGCGTCAGATGCAAGCTGCGAAGTGGTTGTTCTTGGAAAAAAAGACACCTAAAGGACGTCTTAAGATCTGATAAATATCAAGCTGCGAAGTTGCTACCACTCTTGTACCGTTCTCCCGAGTAAATAGCATAAAACTGCTACTTTACAGGCTATGGTTCCAAAAAACTACCAAATATTTTTTTTTCGCTGATAACTACCAATTCGGGAGTCGGCTGTTTCAAAAAACCCAAATTCCTCGTTGCTAACATTTTAAATGGGTTTATGATAGGTCGGGCCTGCTCCTAAACAATCCGTTTGTTGATCTTTTTGTTTGACCGTTAGCTTATTGTGGGACCCACATGTAAGATATTTTTTCTTCCTCCTACATTTTCTTCTCTCCCTCTATCTCTTTCTTCTCTCCTCCTTGCCCGAGCTCCAGGACCTCGACCAGTCACCAACGGCCACCTCCACCACGCGTCGTGCCCAGGAGCAAGAGCCGCTGCGAGCCGCGTTGGAGCAAGGCGGGCAAGGGCCGCTGCGAGCCGCGCCGGGGCAAGGCGGGCAAGGGCCGCCGCGAGCCGCGCCTAGGAGCGCCGGGAGCCACGCACCATGGCCGGGAGGGCGCAACTCCTCTCGAGTTTGAGCATGAAAGGGACCCGATTGATTTTTTTTAAGTCTGCAGGGAACCGATTGCTTTTTTTCAAATTTTACAGGGACTTGATTGAATTTTTTATTAAATTATGACAAAGAGACATTGACATGTGGGCCCCACATGTCAGTTAACAGTCAAACAAACGGTCAGAGAATCAGTTTTCTTACCTGCGGGCCCCAATTGTCATAATCACGATCAACAGTAAAGCATTGGACGATTAGAGTTTTTTGAAACAGCCGACCTTTGACTTGGTAGTTATCAGAGAAAAAGAATATTCGGTAGCTGTTTAGAACCCAACCCGTAAAGTAGTAGTTTTATGCTATTTACTCCGTTCTTCTCCCTCACGTCCGTTCGTTGGGCTCTACATGTGCTCGCGTGCGTGCATGCTGCCGGAGGCAGGGCATCTCCATGTCGTCCCTTAAATCGAACTCACTATTCGTTGGCTGACACGGATACAAAAGCCCACAATCCAAACATTCAAGATAAATCCGAACAACAGCGGTGACCAGATGGACCTAGCAGACAAAGTGCATGGACTGTAAGGACATATGATCCAACTCAGAGTGGACAAAGCAGACCCTGTCTTCATGATGTCCGGACTCCCACAAAGCTTTGACTGGTTTGCTTCCAATATAATGAAATTTGAACGTTATGGACTGATTCATGAACGTTTAGGGTACCCTATTGGACGCCCCGACCACATGGTCTAGACCTTTACGGTAGTTTTGAGGCACCGTGTTGGAGATGCCCTTAGTGCACCCTGTCCGTCAAACATTTTAAAGTTTGACCAAATTCATAGAAAAGCATATCAATGTTTACAATACGAAATAAATATCATTATATTAATTATGGAATATACTTTTGTACTCCCTCCATTCCTTTTATATATACTTTCGTACTCCCTCCTTTCCTTTTATATATACTTTCGTCCTCCCTGCGTTCAGTGAAGAGTTTACATTTGGCTTCAAAATTTATCCACAAAATAATGTACTTCTATCTTTCCAATGCACTTTAAAGTAGAAAAAAAATGCTTCTCTTTCATCACATGATAATCAAGACCAATAACATTCTACACATGGTCTTCTTAATTTCTACATTCACTTATCTCATTGTGGGTTGTGTAATTAAAAAGGAGAGAGGTGGTGGCTTGCACCTTTCCAATGCATATTTTACTTCATTCCATAATTTGTCCTAAAATTTCTATATATACACTTTTCACCGGACGGAGGGTGTATTTGTTTTCTGATAAAAATCCACAAAGTAATGTACGTTTCTTCTAATTCTGTGTAATTTTTTTTGTCCTTAAAAAAAGGAGAGTATCTCTCTCCTGACCGCATATATCTCCCCATCTAGAAAAATTGGAAGTATCTCTCTTGATTGCATTCATCTCTTTCTTTCTTGGCCTAATTGATTTGGTTGGCGCTAACCAAAAAAACAGCCGAGGATAATGCCATCCTAAATTCATTCACGTTTCATTCACATTTCATTCTAGCATTGACGACTCCAGGCCTATCTATCCCTGGAAGCAAATGGAGTAAGTCCGATGGAACTCAGATTGAAAAAGATAATTATACTAATAGGCATGAATGATAAAAAGCTTGAAAACTAGTTCAAATCGAACTAAAAAACAACTAGGCAATCCAACTTCCATTGAAGCAGCTTCACTCACTACTAAGGAAAACACTAGTAGTGGCGCGGATTTAGTGGCTACAACTAACTTTTAGCAGTAGCAGGGGTTCCTACCTGCGCTACTGCTACCCATACATATCAGTAGCGCGGGTTCGCCCAACGCTACTGCTAACTAGCTGCAGCGCGTATGCCTGACCCTCGCTACTGCTAACCGAGCGCTGCTGCTACTCTACTATCCCGCTCTACTGCTAACATTTTATGTATTTTTTCTTCTACGTATTTACGCTGTATTTGTATAGGTTTTATACAATAGCAACATACACATACATTAAAACTATATGAGACAAGAATGCCGCATCATCATCATCATCATCGAAGTGGTACAACATAGTCTCATCATATCATCACCATCATCCAACACAAATGATGTCTCATCATCATCTCGAAATAGCGATACAAGTTACCACATGTCTCGAATACATGCAACTACATGGTCATCACATACACATGTTTCATCATCTATCTAAAGTATGATATACAAGAGAAGAGCGGTCACGATAAGCAATAGTGGGATTATGTAGTAGTTCTTGAGGCGCCGGTTCTGATTCTTCTCTCGCTCCAGCGTGAATCTCAAGTAACTAGCTTCGGCTTCCCTTTTGCTTTCAACTCTTTCTACGCACACACATTGATCTATCCATGGAGATGCATAGCAACGAGGGGAAAGAGTGTGTCTATGTACCCTTGTAGACCGTAAGCGGAAGCGTTTCCAAAAGCGGTTGATGTAGTCGAACTTTCTTCGCGATCCAACTGATCGAGTAACGAATATACGACACCTCTGAGTTCTGCACACGTTCAGCTTGGTGACGTCCTCTACCTTCTTGATCCAACAAGACGACGAGGTAGTGGATGAGTTCCGACAGCATGATGGCATGGTGACGGTCATGGTGAAGCTATCTCCGTAGGGCTTCGCCTAAGCACTATGAAAATATGACCGGGTATGTAAACGATGGAGGGGGAGGGGGAGCACCGCACATGACTAGGCAATTGTGTGTTGTGTGCTAGGCGCCCCCCTCCCACATATATATAGGTGGGAGGGAGGGAGGAGCAGCCAAGGGGGACGCCCAAGTAGGAGGAATCCTACTTGGGGTCTCTCCCGAGCCGCGCCCCCCTTTCCTTATTTGGAGCGCGGGAGGAAGGAAGGAGGAGGTGCCTGTCCTTTCCTTTCTCTCCTGAGGAGGGAAAGGCAGGAGGGGCCACCCCTCCCCTTTCCTTCCCCTTAGGGCCGACCAGCCATGGGAGGGGCGCGCCAGCCCCCTTGTGGGCTGGTTTG